>NW_007729085.1:168441-238125 GCF_000696425.1 Galeopterus variegatus
AGAGAGAGAGAGAAAGAAAGAAAGAAAGAAAGAAAGAAAGAAAGAAAGAAAGAAAGAAAGAAAGAAAGAAAGAAAGAAAGAAAGAAAGAAGCCACAATAATTTGCTGAACTTTCAGAAGGAGAGAACAAACCTAAGGATACTAGAGATGGGGGGAGGGAGAAAGGGAGGTTGGAGACTGATTACTTGGGTAAGGGGCATAAAGAATAATTATGAATTATAATTAATATGCTAATAATGATAAAAAGAAAAGATGCTAACACACACACACAATTCTTATGTTGTCTTTCATTGTTGATTCCAGAACTTAGACCATTGATTGTCTCAGTGTTTAAAGGGAAAAAAATGTTCAAATGAATGATTTATAATTATTCTGTTTATTTTATTGTCAAGACATATTGTTTAGAATCTTATCTTAACTGAAGCTTTTGCTACCTTGTTGTGACTCTACATTTCAGGCTAACAGAAATGAAGTACTTGGCCCCATACAGATATACTAAATAGTTATGACATATTTTCATATTTTATAAAGTATCTTTTATTGCTTTTTTTTCTTTTTTTAAAATCTGGTTATATGTACAATACATTATCATTCTAAAAGTTTGGGGAAAATCTTATGAAGAAGGCAATAAAAATAACTTTTGACTAAATCATCAAAACTGATTGTTGGATATTTTGGGTGATGTTTATTTTTAAGACTTTTATTATGCATACAGAATAGAATAACATTTTGAAAGAAAATTAATATAACCTTTTTAATGCTTTATTTAAAAAAAGATGTTTCTCTTAGTCATCCCAAGGCATTCTTTTACATGTGGGAAACATATGGATTGTTAGAGAAGATATGTAAAAAAAGAATGATGATTAAATTTTGACATTCAAAATAAGATTTTCCAGAATGTCTTCAAAGCTAGTCTTCATTAGGGAAAAATATTTTTTTCTAAATTTATTTTAGTTTATATTTAACCTATCATGGTTAGATTACAGAATTATTTTTTAGTAACTTTGAGAAGATAGTTTGTCTTCCATTAAGGCGTAAGAAGCTAGAATTGGGAAGAAGTCATTAATATGACCAAGAAATTATGGAAGCATGAGAAAAACATGAGAGAAAAAGAAAGAGGAGAAAGAAATTGAGGAGGACAAGATCTAGGGCTAATTGTGTTCCTTCACTTCCTTGTCTCCAATCCAAACTCAAGGGCTAAACTTCAAAATGGGGCAGGGGAAGGACTGATTTTAACATATACAGAGACGTTGAAGAAGCACTGAGGGCAGAATGGAACTGAACTACAATGGGATGGCCATGTAAGGAGACAACTGTGTGCTTAGGCAGAGTGAAAGAGAGTGAACCTAGCTGACAGTAAGGCTCCAATGGGGTGGCATGCTGAAGTGGGTGCCAGGCTGCCCGAGGCAGGCCATTTTAAGGATACACTGGACTCAAAACAAAGGCTACAAATGGGTCATGAGGTTGGATGAAAAATATGGCAAAGTATCAAAAATGATTTTAGTGGTGAGAGTTATGTGAAAGCCATGTCAACAGGAAGGGCTACCGAGAATAGACTGAAGTGGTAAAAGATCATGAATTGTGTCATATGTTGATATGGACTCTAAATGCTAACAAAAGCCAGGAAAACAAGGGTGTTGCTGTGGAGCACAGAGTAGCCAGAGGCCACCTTGCTGATCCAGTGACCTACATCTTTTATTCAGCAAGGTCACATGAGCTCTTTTGCCCACATCCGTCTGGACAGCATCTTGGAGAGGAGCAGGGGTTTGGTGCGAAACAGAATAAGAGAACCTGAGTCATTATCCCAAAAGACTGACAGATTACATTTTAAAAATCTTTGGTTTGACTAAGGATTGAGTCAGAGTTAAGTAAATATACTTTTCCATGCTATCTAGGGTACAGGGACTTGAGAGGAAGACCACATCAGTTATTAAACATTTATATTATTTTTGATCATCCAAATTTTAGTATAAGTAAATCTAAACCCTTTACAATAGAAAAACTTAAAATGTATAATAAATATTTATACAGCTATTGAAATATACTTGTTATATAAATATATTTATGAATATACACAGACACACATGCAAATGAAATCCTGCTATTCTATCTAATATTATAACAGTTAGTTTTTTGCTTTCAAGAAGTAAGTTTGAAATTACACATTTAAAAGTGTTATGCTTGTACTGTGAAATATAACATAAATAATTATAAGACATACATTCATAGAATAAATTTACACTTTGGAAGCTTACTGTTTATTCTTTTGCAGTCATAACCCTCTCCTTCCTCCAAGAAATATTCACTAACGTGACTTTATAAAATTATTCTCTTATTGTTATATACACTTTACCAACTATATATATTCCTAAACAATATGGTATTGTTTTGCTTTTTTGATTTTTATGTGATGAAATTTCACTGTATGTATTAGTTTTCATCTCGTTTTTTTAACCCAACATTTGTTTTAAATATTTAATCCATTGCATTGCATGAAGCTATAGTCAGTCATTTTTACAGGTGTATAGTATAATACTGTATTACTCTAGCATACTTTTTTTTTTTTTTTGACCGGTAAGGGGATCACAAGCCTCGGCATGGCGTGGTCTGCACTGGCCATCCCTATATAGGATCCGAACCCTCAGCCTCAGCGCTACCAGCGCCTCACTCTCCCGAGTGAGCCACTGGGCTGGCTCATAGCACACGCTTTTATTCATCCTATTATTTCTCTAAGGCATTTAATATAGGTAGAATTGCAGTATCAAAGAGTACCCACATTTTCCCCTTCATTATCAGTGCCAAACCATTTTCCAAGTAGATTAATCCAACAACATCACGCTTAGTAGTTCCTGGAAAACATTTTTTAAATAGATACTGTGTGGTTTGCGTATTCCTTTCTGTAGCTGTGAATCAGGTTATTTTCCTTTTTATGACTATATATAATGCTATAATCAATATCTTTGTGCACTTAATATGTCAAAGTTTATATTTATTTTCTTATAATCAATTCTTAGATTTGAAATTATTTTAATTGAGAGTTTGATCATTTTTGTGGTTCTTGATATAATTTTTATGCTTAAATTCACTCTTATTTGAAACAGTTTGCATATATTTATATTCCTTTGCCAGCTTGTGAAGTATAGTGCTGTTATTGAAAGCCAATTGTACAATAACATCAAAGAAGAAATAGATTTGGCAGAATCAAGTATACTATTTGTATTTTTTCATACCCACATCAGTTATTTATTATTAACAGGAATGTTTCCCAGTTTCCCCGAATAATAAAAATGCTTTTCTTCTCAAATAGTTTTCATTAGGACATTGAAATTATATGTCTGAAAAAATTATTTCTTAAAAATGTGTGTGGTTTCCAGGATTGTCTTTTTATAAGAAAAAAAAAGGTGCATGTTAAAACAACTGAGAATTCTATTCTGATGCACAGAGGATTCAAATATTTCTATTTTTACGAGTACAGCTATGCAAAACAATAGACTTAAAATACATTTATCTAGATCGTCCCAGCATTTCTGGTTGAGTTCTTAAGTGCCAATATTGAAGTACACCTGGAAAAAATGAAAGGTCAATTAATTCCAAGAAAGGTTCTCTAATATATATCAAATCTTCCATTTGATTGATTGCATTGATTTAAAATCGGCTTAAATGTATTCTTAAATGTATTTTAAAACTTTTTTATAGTCACACATTTTCTATGAAATTCCTTGAGACTTTATTTCAAATTATATTTCCTTTTGGATGCACAGTTATTTTTAAAGGGTTAATCATTCAGAAAAGTAAGCTGTGAATCAAGAATAACCATGCTGGGAATTAACCTCCAGGGAAAGGTAAATCTACTGAGACTTTACAAGACGGAACTGCACTAGTGCCAGTCAATTTTATTTGGATTGAATTGCTTGCAACTAGAGCTGAGTTAACCAGTGCCTTTCTTTCTTTCTTTCTTTCTTTCTTTCTTTCTTTTTTTTCCCCTGTGGTAGTGGCCTGAGTGATTTGATTTCAAGTCGCCTGGGGTTTTAAGAAACAAAATCCTCCCCCATTAAAACTGCATGGTGTTTATGACCACCACAGGGATGGTTTAAAAAACAATGAAAAAAGTGGACTTATGAAAAATAAAGCTGGCTAATTACAGCAAATGGGCTTAATTTAAAAACCACAGGTGCCTCTTTTATAAGCTTTTGTTGAGCTCTTGCCCATAGCATGTTTATATGTCACGGGATGTGAAATCTTTGCTGTGGCCAGCTTTAAATGGAAAACATTTGGTTCAACTCTATGTACCGTTCGGACCTCATATAATGTCATAGAAATTATAAAACATATAAAATCTTCTTTTTGCCTTGAAAAATATTACATCTAATTCATTATTTATAGAATGTAAGTAACATAATATCAATTAATACCTTGCCAAGGAGCCCATTTGCTATATATTTTGTTTTAAGTAGAAGTATAAGGGGATTTACTGTATAGTTCATATTATTTTACTTTTAGAAATCTGTGATATCAGAGACAGTGTTTTTTTTCTAAAATAACTTTGGTGTAGTGAATTTCCATAAACTTAAAAATAAGATGTGTGTGACTTTATATTCTAATGCCTAAAGTCCTCAAGTATACATATACGTTTTTCACACTTAAATTTCATTTGCAAGCACACAATTTAATTTGGTTATTTTAATAATGTTCATCACTTAGAAGTGTAACATATTCTATATGGAAGCCCTTGTAAAGCCCCTGTAATCTTCAAGGATGAGAATACCTTTTTTTTTTTTTTTTTTTTTTTCCTAACTCTTGACACATACATGTCCCTGATATATTTCTTATGGATGTGATACTTTTTCAAATCTCCTTACTTTAGGTTCTTAGAGTTTAGGTTAGTTCCTTAGGGTCTTTGTGTTTCTAAATCAAGCAGGCATCTAGTCTTTTTGTCCTTGAGTAGTTTGAACTTCTGAGCTATAATCAGAGATTTAGAAAAGAATCACTTAGAGAAGATCAGGGAGGAAGCCAATGAACCCCAGAGATTGCTATCTTGAAATTAACCCCAGGCAGCAGCAAGAACAGCAAATCACACTTAACAATGTTTCTAATTGCTTTTCAATACAAACATTGTATTATAAACAAACACCCCAAATTAGCTAAATAACACCATTTTAGGCACCCTACTGAATCTACACGAAGATTAGAATGAGCTGTGAAATCCCATATAGAGTTATAGGCATGTATATATCCACTCTTTATTTTCATAAGGGAAAATTCTCTGCAAGCTATTTTGGTTTATCTTTTATATTAATTTTATGGTTTTGTTGGAAAGGATATGTATGTCACAGAGTGAGATCCTCATGCTCTTCATCTGTACAATCAAGCTGATAAATCCTTACTAATAGAGTTCCTAGTCGAATTGTAGGGACTCAGTTGATGGTACAATTATGCTGTTATTTTTGCATTAATATATTCATTTGTAACATTTCTTATTTGAAAATCCTACACTGCTTTGCAAGAATATTCTCTTTATGAACAATTACTAATGACATGAACTCTGGAACTCATTCTCATGTGCAGATCAAATATACACATATATCAATAGAAGCTAGTATGACCCAGATTTTACTGATATTTTCTAGAAAATTCTTCATAACTTTATTTTCCTGAAAAGATAGCTTCATCCTCAACATTATTTTATATATATTAAAAGTATAATCTTGACCATTTATCAAAAGATAAATAGGAAATTTCCTTAATATCATATATGAATCATATTTTAATAATACCAGATAGAGTTTATTTAGTATCTACTTGCATTGCAAATGGTATGCTACACTATGTGTATTAAACATATTATTGCTAACCTTACAACACAATTTTTATGCTCATTTTGGACATAATAAAACTGAGTGTCCAAGAGATTACGTAGTTTGCCCAAAGTGGCTAAAACATGGACTGAATATGTTTTCTCATTCTTACTTCCCCAATTTTTCTAGGAACACAGCCATCACCTTTTATTGAAGTTTGCTCAACTAGCCAAATAAAGTGTGTAAACTAAGCTTTTATCTAGTTTACCTGCATTTGAAAAGTTTAACTAGAAATAACTTAATATTCCTTTATCTTTTATATGCTATTGTTGCTACAGGAGTATTTGATTGTCTCAATGTTTTCCTTTTCTTAAGATGTTGCTGACAACAGCAAAGCTTAAATGCTTTACTCAGCAAAAACAAATTTTTCCAGATATAGGTATATAGAATTCATTGATATTACTTTATTCTTCTTTAAAGAGTAAGTCTGTAGAAAATCGAACTGCACAAACACTAACTATAGCTGACACTTCAAGTATATATAATTGAAATGATATTTGATACTTAATTTGCCACAGAATTATAGAAATTTAGAAGTCAGAGGGTCACCATAAATTAGTCCAAACTCAAGACTGAGGTCCAGAGGATTTTCTATGACCTAGAATTAGAATGCAGTTTGCATAAATGGTGTCCAATTAGAAGATTGTTTTAGGAAAATGTCTTAATGCATTAAAATTTAGGCTGAGTTTAAGGTTTACTTGTTCCTTCAGTAATCATTAAGTGCCTTCCATGTGTCAGATGTTGTTTCTGGAACTGGGGACTCAGTGATGAGTAAAATAGGTAAGGCCCCTGCTCTCTTGGAGCTTATTCCCTAGTGGAAAAGAAAACAATTCACGAGCCTAGGAACAAGTAAATGAAAATATGTTTTAGATTTTGATAAGTGTAATGATGAACATAGTGCCATAGCGTGTGTGTGTGTGTGCGCATGTGTGTGTGAACATGTATGTGGAATAGTTTAGGGAAGACCCTCCCAGAGGCTGTGACATATAAGTTGAGATCGCTATAAAAAGGTAATATTTGAGACTCAGATTATAACAAGTTTGCTATGTGAAAATCTGGCATCAGCGTGTTTCAGAAAATACAAAGGCCTGAGATCTAAAAAACCTGGAAAACTGAGATAATATAATTAAGGCCAGAATGATTAAAAGATAGTTAATAAGGGGCTTATAAAAAGATAAATAGGAAATTATATAATAAAGGAAATTATATATAAATAGAAAGGGCCTAAGGAATAAATCTGTTGGTAGTAGAGGTTGGGGGTATGGAAAAGTAACATGTTTCAACCCCAAACATACTTCTTTGACATATTTCAAGAAGGCTGCTGTAGACTGTATGCCTCCCCAACCTCATTGAGGCTTATTCTCCACTGTAACTGTGAGGGTTGGAAATCCTATTATGGTAATTGAAAGGTGGGGCCTTGAAGAGGTGATTAGGTTCTAGGACCATGACATAGTGAATGGATTAAAAATCATAGTCAGCGAGTGTGGTTCTGAGGGCTTTAAAAGAAGAGCACATGAGAGGTTAGTCTCTCTCTGCTCCACCATTTTCTGCCACGTGAGAAACCTCTGTTGCTGTCACCACCACCAAGTACCTCACCAGATGTGTTCTCTGGACTTCAGACTTCCCAGCCTCTGAAACTCTAAGCAATACATTTTATTTTCTTTATAAATTACCATGTTCTATGTATTTTGTTATAAGCAACAGAAGTGCACTCATATAGTGGCTAGTTCAGAGAGACTGGTGAAATTAGAAAAGCTAGAAGGTTTTGTGTGCGCACACTCACGCGCGTGTGTGAAAAATTTACATCTGTAGATAGATAAGCAAATGACCAGACTACCTTGGTAGCCCCTCCCTCTTTCTGAGGGAAGCTGGAGATTGTCTGAGATATTTTCTTCTGTATAACAAGACAGTCTCTGCTTCACTTTTTAACTTTGGCCTTCCTTCTTTGACCTGTGATGCCGCCTCCCCCACTTGAAGACTGGTAAGTAAGCTTCTGTACCACAATGGCTTATTGGGAAATCACTCTCCTGAAATTTCCCCATGCATTGCCCTTCCCAGCACATTCAAATAAAATTTACTATACCTTTTCTTCATATTAATTGAATCTTGACAGTTAATTTTTCAGTGAACCTTCAGGAGGTTGAAGGGGTAGTCTTCCCTTGGCCCCTACAGGGGATTATCATGAGACTTGCAAGCACATTAATTTTAGTTTAACTGCAAATTTATTTGAGATAACTCTGGGAAGGCAAATTGAGATTTGGGGGATTTTACAGCTCTTGCCTTTGTATTCAAAGACCCCTTGATTCAGCATGGGGAGCTATAGACAGAGGTCAGATCATGTATGTCTTATCAGATTGTGTAGTACATTTTAAGATGTTTAAATTTATCCTAACTGTAGTGATAACTGAACATGTTAAGCTTTATATTTTCCAAGGATCTTTTTGACTACTTCATAAAGTAAGGGAAAGGAAATATTTTTATTAGTGGATTAATGTTTTTGATCTATTCAATCATTTATTAAACATTGAGTTCCTACCCTGAGCCAAGCACTCTTCTAGACTCTGAGGAAATAGCAGTGAATAAAACAAAAGTCTTGGATCTTATGGACCTTTCAGTAAAGTGAGGGCAGGCATACAAAAATAAATAAGATAGAATGCTTCAAAAAATTTGATGGTGATAAGTGCTTCAAAACATAAAGCATGTTAGTAGGACAGAAAGTAAAGTGACATTGGTGTGTCTTGCTAACTTATACTAATGAATTGAGAAATACTTCTCTGATAATACCATATTTGATCACAAACTAGAAGGCAGTAAAGAAATATATACTGTAGATATTTATGAGAAGAACATTCCAGGCAGAGAGCCACTGTAAGTGCAAATTCAGTGGCGTAAGGACAATTTTTATATATTTTGTCTTTCATTTTGCCGGAAAATGCAAAAGAAAGGTCAGGATTTTGGTTTTCTATTCTTGACATATCTGTTGATTTTTTAAAAATATATTGCAAAATCTTTAGTCACTATATATAACAGAGTATAGTAGACTTTGAAAAAGACACTACCATTCAGAAAGCAGAAGAATGAGAGGCCTACAGTAGTGATTCCTAAGTCCTGTTGGACAAATACTGTGTTGTGCTTCTGCCCTGGAGATGGGAACTGTTCCTCACTGTGGATACAGTTATGCATCAGTTGTAGCTCTCCATCATTCTCCATAGCTCCTGGCTCCACTCTCTGAGATGTTCTTCATTTTCTGTTCTCATCTGAAAACAGACATTTCTTCCTTTTCTGGATTTATCTGAAGAGGATACTGAAGAATATGACCTCTTTAAAGGCTGAATGATATCCCACCCATAAATGTTTAGGGTCTCAAATTTTCCCTTTCAAAGATCGAATATTTGTCAATGATAATTCGATCTTGCCATACTGGGTGATGAATAATATTTTGGTTTTATTATTAATGCATTAGTTTGTACTTAATTTGATATTTCTATTCATTTGTTTTTATTATACACTAAAATATTTTTTTCTCCATAACTACTTAAGATGAATTAAAGCTATTAGGCACAGTGGACACAAAGAATAAGACACATTACACATCCCAAAGAAAATTTACAGAGGAGATTAATACCAATAGGTATAACACTGCATAAGTACTGCAATAAATGCATAAGTGGTTGTATTCAGTGTGCTCTGGGAGAAGGAAGGAGAGCCAATCTAGCAATGTAAATCAAAGACAAGTTCCTACAGGTGCTAATGCTTTTTCTAAGTCCAAATAATAAAGAATAATTAGCCACAAATAGAGGAATATTCCAGCAGAGAATGTGTAAAAGCAGTTTCCTGAGAAAGTTATATTCACTTGGAAAAATGCAGGTGAATGTTTGTGGCTGAAATATTGCCTCTCTACTGGGAAGTGAGAGGAGGGGAGTTTAGCTGGCATAGGCATGCTAAACAATTGAATTTTTTCTTGACGTTGAGAGACAATAATGTGTTTAAAATAGAGATCACGGGCCACCCGGTGGCGCACTCTGTAGAGTGCAGCGCTTGGGAGCGCGGCAGCGCTCCCGCCGAGGGTTCGGATCCCATATAGAGACCGGTCCGCTCACTGGTTGAGTGCGGTGTGGGCACGACACCGAGGGTTGCGATCCCATTACCGGTCACGAAAAAAGACAAAAAGGAAAAAAAAAAATAGAGATCACATTTAAGGATGAATAAAGCATTGGCAAGTATTATAGAAGAGAAGAAAAGGTGATATTTGAGGGTGAAGAAAGAGATAGAAAACTAAAAATTTCGATGGACCATACTTGGGCCATGACTATAGGTTAATGAGATTACAGCAGTGTAGAGAGAAAAAGAGTGTAGACGAAAGAATTTGACTAAATGAGGTTGAGGGAAAGGAGGACTGGGGGGAAATTCTCAGCTCTCCTAATGCACAAAGAATATTTAAAAAGGAGGAACAGACTTTTTATATGTCATGAGATTATCTATACTGAGATTGAATAGTCTATGGCTTATCCAAATGGGCAGTTAAATATCAACTTGGACATATATGACTGGGGCTCAAAAAAAAAAACAACAATAATCACCTGCGGGCCCAGGGAATAGTTTGAGGGAAAAAATAACTGGTAGAGAAAGCAGGAAATGGTAAAGAAATAGCAAGAGGAGAGAAAAAAGCTTTTTCATGGAAGTTAAGGGAGGCGGTATTATTATAAAGAAGGTTAGGAATGGTATTGAAATCCAAAAGAAGTCAATCAAGGAAAAGGTCCAGTGAACTTGGCCACTAAAAATTAATTGATGGGGGAACAATTCTAAGATATTATATCTAAATAAATTTGTGAAGATTGTGATGGATATGTAAGGCAAGAACTGGAGGTGTTGAACTTGAGGCTAATATTTATTCAACTTAATAGTGAAAAAAAGAAGGGCATTAAGGCAATGCTAGAATTGTCCATTTTCTTAATGTCTGAAGAGAACTGAGCATTGTAAATGGTAAGTGTTGGGAGATGGCAGGGTTTTGGGGGAGGAAGATAATAAATTGAGAAATGATGCTTGTTTGAACAAGGCCCTAAAAATCAGGCATGGATTGAACGTGGGAGAAATTAGAATCAAGTAATGAAGCAAAAGATGATTCATCTTTTAAAAGGAAAGTAGACAGAGATATTTATGAAAATATAATTAGGACTATTTCTGAGCTTTAATTGATAAAATTAGTTTTATAGCTTTCAATTCATCTAAATATTTTTGCTTTTCCTTTGATATGCAAAGACTTGGACTGCTGAACTAAGCAGCAATCTGAATTCTCTGAAAAAATCCACAATCAGAAATAGCAGAAACAAACAAGTATTGATCACATATATTAATCAATTATCCTGACTCAGAATAGGACTGGAAAATAATTACTTTGGGGAATTATGCTGTGACCTCATAGAGCACAATGTAATTATCACTTTTAGCCTGAGGTCTTGTATTTTATGTATTGTCAGACTAATCTCTTTCAGGGTACAACTTTTCAGGTATGATTTATGAAGAGTAACAATTTGATCTCTTAAATATAACTCATCTCTAAGTATGAAGTACTAAGTGACACTTCAGCAAGAAATAGAAAATTTACTTTTGCCATATATTATTATATACATCCAGCAAATAAATTGTAATATTTTTTTTTTTGGTTGCTGGCTGGTGTGAGGATCTGAACCTTTGACTGTGGTGTTATCAGCACAGCACTCTACCAAGTGAGCTAACTGGCCAGCCATAATTTGACTTTTGAAATGATTATTTTTAGAAGCACCATTGCTTAGTAGATTAGAAGCTATGATGACACTATTAAAAGAAACAGTGTACACTACTGACATTTATTCACCATAATGATCATAAACAATTGCCAACAGACAACACAGAGATCATTTGTAAGATTCTAAAAGTGTCACAATATTTAAAAAATACTATCAGATGAACCAAGAAATATAATCTATAGATCTGGGCTTCTTGATCCTTAAAGATACATGGCTGGGTCAGGAGAGTCAGAGGGGAAGTCTGAAGGGAAGGACGAGGACCCAAGGCTGTGCACTTTACACTCTGGGTCCAGTAGGGGTCCCACCAGCCTTCACAGCCCCGAAGGCTAGGATTCTAGATAATGTATCTGGGTCACTTCTTTTTTAAACCTCCTAGGGGACCAGTTTTATTTATTTTTTATGGCCACACCCACTAGTCTCATTTCAAAATGGCTAACTGCATTAATTACATGTCCTATTTCCTTGCAATATCCAAAATACATTATCAGAAGAAAAGTTAAAAATCCCGCATTGTAAGTAAAAATTAACAGGCTTAAAATGCAAATATGCCCTGGAAAGATAGCACTTTTATATAAATACGTTTTTTTCAGAGACAATAACAATAAGCATTGGTTGGTATAAAATTTGCTTGTTTTGAAGCTTAACGTAAATGGAAATGGGGGGCAGGCAGACATTGGATTCATGAAATTAGTGATGACGGAGTAAAGCAAGACATTGGGCTTTGTATAAGACAAGATTCACACTCAATTGCACCTGAGTTCCTGATGAAATTCAACAGGTCATCAGAGAGCCAAATTTGAAAGTATTTTTTGCGTTGTATAAGCAAAATCAACAGGTCTTTAAATTTAACATTTTTTTTTTTTTTTGCCTGCTGTTAGCTAGTATCACTTCATATTAGAGACCTTTTGATACCAGGAATTAGTCAATGTAAAAATTAATTTTGTAAGAATCTCCTTCTAAAACCGTGTTTTTCTCTGCATATCCAATGAAGTGAAAGAAGCTGTAAATATCCCGGTACTTTTGTTCTCCTGTCAGTAAAATAGGCTTTTATACATTTTCTAATCACTCACACCCTGAATTTAATAATAGTATTTGCAAGTGAAGAACACACTCTCCCAAATGACCATAAGTGAAATGCAAATACAATTCCCTAATGTATAATGACATTTCAATGTTAGGAAAGGCTGTCACTGAATCCTGTTTCCACCTCTTAATAGTTGTGAGATTTTGGGTAATTTACTTATGATTTCTAAGCATCAGTTTCCATACACTTTAAATAGCCATTTCATGGAATTTTTAAAAATATTAAATGATATGATGCACATGTAGCACATAGTAAATGCTTAGGAGACGTTAGTGAAGAAGAATTCTGCCGATGAATTTCTAAGTTTCTTTCCTTTTAATAATAAAATAGTATTTGTTGCCTATTAGAGTCATTTGGAAAATGATCTTTTTTTTTTTTTTCCTTTTTGTCTTTTTTGCTGACCGGTAACGGGATCGCAACCCTCGGTGTTGCGCCCACACCACGCTCAGCCAGTGAGCGGGAACCGGTCTCCACATGGGATCCAAACCCTCGGCGGGAGCGCCTCCGCACTCCCAAGCAGTGCACTCTCCAGTGTGCCACCAGGCCGGCCCGGAAAATGATCTTTTTCTTGGACTTAAAATAGGTTTGAAAGAATAACCATAAAGACAGTAATTTTTTTTACTATGTATTTGCATAAAATGTATGTGTATATATATGGCAAAGATTTTTTAAAAATAGAAAATTCACAGTTTCAACTAGATTCAAGGTCTTGTTTTAACTAGGACTATATCTTTGCCATAAAACTCTATTTTCTGCATGCTATTTTATTTTCTAATAAATAATTGTACACAATTGGAAAGAGTCCATAGCACTGGACTTCTGGAAATGGGTGAGGTTAGTGATGTTGAGGTCCAGAAACCAAAACCCCAAAGTGAGAGCCTCAGAAGTGGCCTCAAAAGCAAAGTTTTGTTTTGCTCTTTTCCTGCCCTCCTGTCTCTCAACCTCATTCTCCTCTGAGGCAAGCCATTGAAACTAGAATCCCTCTTCCCTGAGGCGGGTCATAAATATACTTTAATCTTCTCTCCTGCCTTTCTAGCTTGGAGCTGGACATGATGAAATTCTCTGACCTACCTTGTCTGATTGTAGGTCATAAGAGCCCCATTCGAGAAAGAGTCCTGCCCCATCCCCTGGAGAAATGAATGCTACACAGAGAGACCAATAAGAATCTGGACAGGCATGGCTCGGCTTCCCCACTTAACCTATTAGCATTAGGTAATACTTTTCTTGTCCAATCACATTTCTACATGGCTGTGCCTGCTTCATAGAACCTAAGCATAAATATGGACAATTTTCCCTATATCTTTGGGTCTTCATCCTGAAGGCTCCCAAGTCACATAAAACTATGATATAATAAAATTTATTATGCCTTTTCTTCATATTAACCTGTGTTTATCAGGTGATTTTTCAGAGAACCTTCAGGGGGTTGAAGAAGATATCTTCCCTTGGCCCCTACAGTTACAAGGACCTTTGAAAGTTTTAAGTAGACAATATTTTTATCAGCAAACTGGCAATGGTGGGAGCCAAGGGTAAACTCGCATGTCATGCATTGTTTCTGAGGTCAGCACTGGGGTGATTTGTATCCAGTAAAATGATACTACTACTTAGGTGTATGCAGTGACAAGATTGCAAACAATTTTTCATGACTATTTTCATAGAATCTACCTACTCAGACAGGCAAACCAGACCTCCACCATCTCAGAGAAATAAAAGTTTTGCAATACCACTGAAAAATGAATTAAATTTTTAATAAACATTGTTGAAAGGAAAACAGTTTTCAAATATAACCAATGTATTTCATAACTAATCATTCATTATTTGTTATCTATTAGTTTTTATCACTATTCCATTAAATACTCACAGAATCTATGTGAGTGCAAATTTCTTAGTCTCATTTTGGTGAGGAAGACTTTGAAGCTCACACAGTTCAGCAGTTTTGGCTAAGGATGCACAGGGGTGGATGGCAAAGCAGACTTAACACTGTTAATTAGTCACCATGATTTTTTATTATTTTTCTATTCTCAGTGACAGTAGATAACTGGTTGTATAAAAACATTTAATGAATTTTCTTATATGAGCTATGTTCCCAGCCATTTTTCCTCCATTTCAAGGAAAATGTTTGCAATGTAAATAAATAAATGTGTGTATACTTTGTTTTTTAATAAGGAAATTTCTATGGACTCATAATCAGTGGGGCATTCAATTTATTTTCTACTTGTGATCATGTGTATTAATGAGATATTTCACTGTTCATGACCAAAAGCATATCAGTTTATAATACAATAGTAGTTAAGAGTATAGCTTTGGAATTCAGCATGACTAAAATCAAGTATCAGCCACATCACTTCCTAGGTAATTTACTAGGTAAATTTTCCTAAGTTCTGAATTTCTCTAAATTATATTTTCCTCACTTGTAAAATAACTCTATTAATACCTTGGCTATTGTGAAAGGTTTTAATAAGGAAACACTGTATGTAAAATAAATGTAAGCATTTAACAAATGATGCCACTAATTGTTATTTTTAACAAATTTTTTGAAAGTGTTGTTGGTATAATCAAAGGCCAAGCTACATTTGTATTTCTCTTATCCATCTCATTTTCTTACAATAAATTAAAATATATTGCATTTTCCCAAAATTGCCATCTTTTTTCCCCCTGAAACCTCCCAAATGCCCAAATCTAATATCTAGTGAATTATAGGATTTGTCTAAATCAGGTATCAACAAATTTCTTCTGTAAGGTCGAGATAAGTAAATATTTCGTGCTTTGTTGTCCAAGAAGTCAGTTGCAACTGTTCAGCTCTGCCATTGTACCACAAAAGTAGCCACAGGCAATATGTTAACAAACGATGAGGCTGTGTTACAATAAAACTTTATTTTCAGGGGCCGGCCTGGTGGCGCACTGCTACAGTGCGCCACTTGGGAGCGCAGCGGCGCTCCCGCCGAGGGTTCGGATCCCACATACAGACCGGTTCCCGCTCACTGGCTGAGCAAGGGGCGGGCGCAGCACCGAGGGTTGCGATCCCGTTGCCGGTCCCTGGTCCAGTACGGGCGCGACACTGAGGGTTGCGATCCGTTGCCGGACACGAAAAAAGACAAAAAGGAAAAAAAAAAAAAAAAACTTTATTTTCAAATGTAGGCTGTGGGCGGACTTGGCCTGTGGGCCACTGCTGCCTGACTCCTGATTTAAATGATTGATAAATGATCATTGATTAGTTACTATTATTTGGCATATATAAGTATAATCCTTTTGTATCTATGCATGATTAAACATTTAAAAATACATCATACATTAATTATTTGTCTAAAGAGAATGACTGTTTTATCAAATGGCACTGTTGCATGCATTAGTGTCTGTCTCTGTCTCTCTTTTTCTTAATTTTATTTCTAGATTCAGAATAAAGGAAGAGAAGAAGCCTTAACAATTAGGAAAAGTATAATTGTCTAAGTTAGGTTGTTTTCAAAATTTTTCACTAAACTCAGAATAGAAATAATTTTTGCAGAATGACCCAGTATTTATTTACACACATACACATTCACACACACATACATGCATGTGTGCCACACATATATGTTTCACTCAGATTCTGTTCTGTTTCATTCTGTGATATTGTACTACAGTCTATTTCAAGCAAAAGTAACATAAAACCAGGTTTACTAAAGTGATTTCATGATATGCTAATGAATCATAAATTACAACTTATAGAACCCCTGGCATTAGGATCTGGAAACTCCGTGGAGGTCTGTTACAAATATTTTTTCTCATAATGTCTGAACAATACCATGCCATAAAGTTAGAAATTGACTCAGATTAAAAGCCATCCACTAAAAATCAAAATAATACAGTTATCTGAAAGAAATATAAAAAATAACAAACATTTTATTATAAGAAACATCCCTCCTGTCCCCCCTTCTTATTTTTGAGTTCTACTTTAAAGAGGTAATCACTTTGAACTATTTTGCTTTTGGTTGTTTCTTCCATATTTCTAACTCTGTTTCTTGATGTGTTGGTTTTGGACATTATCTAATTGCTTCCTGGCATGAAAATCACCATCATCTTTTTTCTTGACTCCTTCTTTATATTCTTATACCACAGTTAACATGGATAAAGGTGAGCCTGGATATTGGGAACAGATAGTTTTCTCTCACATATAGTTTTTGTTTTAGCCTGAGATTTCTAATTATCTTTCTTTTTGTAATACTTTTATATCATAATTTTAATTTTTCTTTGTGTGTGTGTGTGTGCATGTGTATGTAAGTCTTAAACATATTATATCAAGTATTTGACTAAGCTTTTTGGTTTTTCTTTTTCCTGGAGTGCCCATCCTCTGCGTCACCTGCATCCACTTTAGACAATATGCTCTGTAGATCTTTAGTTACTTTCCATTCTCTCCTGAGAAGAAAACATTGTTTTCTGATCCCACGTTCTCCCTTTTTGTCCTACTCTCTCATTTGCATACTTTGCAAATATTTTTTTCTCATTCTGTATGTTGCCTTTTCATTCTGTTAATTATTTCTTTTACCGTGCAGAAGCTTTTAAATTTGATATAGTTCCATTTTTTTTTCTTTTGTTTGTGCTTTTTAGGTACAATTCATAAAATTTTTACCTAGTCCTACTTCCTGAAATGTTTGCCCTGTGTTTTCTTTTAGGAGTTTTATAGTTTCAGACCGTATATTTAAGTCTTTAACCCATTTTGAGTTGAGTTTTTTCACATATGGTGAGAGGTATAGGTCTAGTTTTATTTGTCTGCATATGGATGTTTAATTTGCCCAGCACCATTTATTGAAGAGGCAGTTTTTTCCCCAATGTATGTTCTTGTTGGCTTTGTCAAAGATCAGTTGGCTATAAATTTGTCAGTTGATTTCTGTGTTCTCTGTTCTGTTCTGTTAGTCCAAGTGTCTGTTTTTATACCAGTACCATTGCTGTTTTGGTTGCTATATCTTTGTAATATGATTTGAAGTGAGGTAGTGCTTTGCCTCTGGCTTTATTTCTTTTGCTCAGGATTGTTTTGGCTATTTGGGGTCTTTTGTTGCTCCATATGAAAGTTAGGATTGTTTTTTCTATTTCTGTGAAGAACGCAATTGACATTTTGATGGGGATTGCATTGAATTTGTAGATTGTTTTGGGTGGTATGGACATTTTCACAATGTTAATTCTTTTAGTCAAAGAGCATAAAATGTCTTTCAATTTTTTAGTGTGTGTTCATTTTAATTTCTTTCACAGTGATTTGTACTTCCAGTTATAGAGATCTTTTGCCTCCTTGGTTAAATTTATCCCTAGGTGTTTTATTTTTTTGTGACTATTGTAAATGGGTTTTATTTCTTTTTCTGCTAGTCCCTTGTTGGAATATAAAAACACAACTGATTTTTGAATCTTGGTTTTGTAATCTGCAATTTTATGGAATTTGCTTCTCAGCTCTAGGAGATTTTTGGTAGAGCCTTTAGGTTTTTCTAGATATAGGATCATGTCATCTATAAACAGAAACAGTTTGACTTTGTCTTTTCCAATTTAAATCCCCCCCCCCCTTTTTCTTTGTCTTGTTTAATTGCTCTGGCTAGTACTTTCAATACTATTTTATTTTATTTTATTTTTCCAATACTATTTTAAATAGGAGTGGTGAGAATGAACTTCCTTGTCATGTTCCTGTTCTTAAAGGAAAAGATTTCAGCTTTTCCCTGTTTAGGATGGTATTGGCAGTGGGTATGTTGTACATGGCTTTTATTGTGTTGAGATAAGTTCCTTCTATTACTAATTTGCTGAGAGTCCTTATCGTGAAGGATGTTGAATTTTGTCATATGCTTTTTCTCAATCTATTGAGATAATCATATGGTTTTTGTCCTTAATTTTCTTGACTTATGTATGTTGAACCATCCTTGCATCCCTGAGATGATCCTACTTGATTAGGGTGTATACTTTTTTGATGTGTTGCTGTATTCTGATTGCTAGTATTTTGTAGAAGATTTTTTTTTTTTTTGTCAAAGATCATAACCTGTAGTTTTCTTTCTTTGTCATATCTTTGTCTGGTTTTGGTATCAGGGTGATGTTGGCCTCATAGAATGAGTTTGGGAGAATGACCTCTGTTTCTGTTTTTTGGAATAGTTTGAAGAGAATTCGTATTAATTCCTCTTTAAAGGTTTGATAGAATTCAGTTGTAAAGCCATCTGATCCTGGGCTTTTTTTTTGTTTGAAGACTCCCGATTACTACTTCTATCTCATTGCTTTTATTTGTCTGTTCAGGTTTTCTTTGTCTTCTTGGTTCAGTCTTGGTAGTTTGTTCATGTCCAGAATATTATCCATTTCTTTCAGGTTTTCAAATTTGCTGGCATATAGTTATTCATAATAGTCTCTGATGATTATTTGTATTTCTGTGGTCTTGATTGTAATATCTCCTTTTTATTTCTTATTTTTGTTATTTGGGTCTTCTCTCTTCTTTTTTTAGTTAGTCTAGCTAATGGCTTGCCTATTTTGTTTATCTTCTCAAAAAACGACTTTTTGTTTCATTAATCTTTTGTATTGTTTGGGGGTTTCTATTTCATTTTGTTCTGCTCTGATCTTAATTATCTCTTTCCATCTACTAATTTTTGGGATTGGATTGTTTTTGTTCTTCTAATTCTTTGAGGGGTAGCATTAAGTTGTTTATTTGAAATCTTACTATTATTTTGATGTGTTTATTGCATTAATCTTCCCTCTTAGTACTGCTTTTGCAGTGTCCCACAGGTTTTGGTATGATGTGTCATTATTTTCATTAGTTTTAAGAAATTTTTTGATTTCCTGTTTAATTTCTTCTCTGTCCCATTTGTCATTCAGGAGCATGTTGTTTAGTTTCCATATACTTGTACAGTTTCCAGAGTTTTGTCTGTTATTGATTTCTAGTTTTAATCCATTGTGGTCTAAAAAGATACTTGAAATGATTTCAGTTTTTAAAATATATTGAGAATTGATTTGTGACTTAACATGTGGTCTATCCTGCAGAGTGTTCCATGTGCTGATAAGAGAATGTATATATTGTAGTTGTTCAATGAAGAGTTCTATAGATATCTGCCAAGTCCAATTGGTCTAAATCCTGTATTTTCAATCCTGTGTTTCTCTGTTGATTTCTTGCCTAGATGATATGTCCAGTGCAGAAAAAGGGATGTTCATGTGCCCAACTATTATTGGATTAGGTTCTACCTTTTTCTTTAGGTCTGGTAGTGTTTGCTTTATAAATCTAGGTGCTACACTGTTGGGTGCATATATATTTATAATTCTTATATCTTTTTGCCATATAGTTCTCTTTATCATTATATAGTGACCTTCTTTTTCTCTTTTGATTATTTTTGGTTTAAAGTCTATTTTATCCAATATAAGAATAGCTACTCTTGCTCAGTTTTGATTTCCATCTGTATTTTTCCATTCCGTCACTCTTAATCTGTGTGGTTCTTCATATGTGACATGAATCTCTTGTAGACAGCATATAATTGGGTCTAGCTTTTTGATCCAGGCAGTCAGTCTGTGTCTTTTGAGTGGGGCTATTTAATGCATTTACATTTAGGGTTGTTACAGAATGGAATTGTCTTACTTCAAGCATTTTATTGATTTTCACTTGGATGTTTTAAATACTTTTTATTCATTTCTTCCCCTTTTATTTTTTGTCTTCAGAATTTGTTGATATTTTGAGCTTGTAAGATACAGTTTATTTATCTCTCTCATTTGCAGTTTTGTTCTACCAGTGGGTTTTGTTCTTTCTTGTGTATTCATGGTAGTGATTATTGTTTTTCATATTCTAGGTGTAGGACTCCCTTGAGGATTTCTGTAGGGCTGTTCATGTGGTGATGAGCTCCCAGAGTTTATGTTTTTCTGGGAAATACATCATTTCTTCTTCATTTCTGAAGAATAGTCTTGCTTGGTATAGTATTATTGGCTGGCAGTTTTCTTCTTTTATTATTTTTCCTATATCATCCCATTCTCTTCTGGCCTGTAGAGTTTCTGTTGAGAAGTCTGCTGTTATTCTGATGGGGACTCCATTACAGGTGAGTTGATGCTTTTCTCTAGCTATTTTTTGGATTCTCTCATTGTCTTTAAGTTTTGCCTGTTTGAAAAAAATACATCTGAGAGAGTACCTTTTTGAATTGAATCTGTATGGGGATCTTTGAGCCTCCTGGGTCTGAAGGCCCTTGTCTCTCCTTATATCTGTGATGTTTTCTGCTATTATTTCATTGACTGGATTTTCTATGCCTTTTCCTTTCTCCTCCCCATCTGGATTACTCATGACTCAAGAGTTTGTTTGCTTAAGGTTGTATGCTAGCTTTCTTAGATTTTCTTCATTTTTTTTTTTTTTTTTGTCTTTTTTCCGTGTCCGGCAATGGATCGCAACCCTCAGTGTTGCCCCCGCACCGGACCGGGGACCGGCAACGGGATCGCAACCCTCGGTGTTGCTCCCGCACCTCGCTCAGCCAGTGAGCGGGAACCGGTCTGTATGTGGGATCCGACCCCTCGGGCGGGAGCGCCGCCGCGCTTCCCAAGCGGCGCACTATCCAGTGCGCCACTGGGCCGGCCCCCATTTTCTTCATTTTTTTAAATTTTTTTTTCTTTTTTTTTTTTTTTTTCTTTTTTCCGTGTCCGGCAATGGATCGCAACCCTCAGTGTTGCCCCCGCACCGGACCGGGGACCGGCAACGGGATCGCAACCCTCGGTGTTGCTCCCGCACCTCGCTCAGCCAGTGAGCGGGAACCGGTCTGTATGTGGGATCCGACCCCTCGGGCGGGAGCGCCGCCGCGCTTCCCAAGCGGCGCACTATCCAGTGCGCCACTGGGCCGGCCCCAATTTTCTTCATTTTTTAAAATTCTTTTTCCTTTTCTTTGTCTGCTGGGGTTGTTTTGTAAAGACTGTCTTCAAGATAGAATTTTCTTTTTCTTTTTCTTGCTCTAACCTGCTGTTTAAACTCTGTTATGTTTTTTATTTTGTTGAATGAATCCTTCAGCTCCAGGAGTTTTTCTCCATTCCTTTTTTAAGGTATTAATCTCTTTATAAATTTTGACCTTCATATCCTGGATAGATTTTTTAATTTTGTTGTGTCGTCTGAGCCTTCTTGTATCTTATTGAGTTTGCTTAAGATTGCTGCTTGAAATTTCTTTTCAGTCTTTTCAAGGGTTTACTCCTCTATGGGGTCTGTTACTTGAGAATTATTGGATTCCTTTGATGATGTCATATTTTATTTTTTCATATTTCTAGTTTCTTTATGTTAATGCCTGTTCATCTGGAAGAGGAGTTTCTTCTATTTCTGTGGCTTGGGCTCTGAGGAGACAGACTTCCTCCTGTAGATGGCTTTTATATTGACCATTGAGTACTGTGTTTTAGTGTATGTTTCAGGTAGATGAAGTAGGCTTGTATCTGTTTGGGTACTTTGGCTGTATTCAATGTTGGAGTTGCATATGAGTGCCTAGGCAATGGGGCATGTAGCTGTTCCTTGCTGAGGTTAGTGACACTGTGTTGGGTCATGGA
This sequence comes from Galeopterus variegatus, assembly GCF_000696425.1. Lineage (NCBI taxonomy): Eukaryota > Metazoa > Chordata > Mammalia > Dermoptera > Cynocephalidae > Galeopterus > Galeopterus variegatus. The sequence continues at coordinate 190,643 of NW_007729085.1, forward strand.
GAATATGGGTGAGCTCCTGAGTTCTTGGGAGAAGCACTGTGTGCCCTTTTGTGTTGGGTAGCAGCTGCCTTCCTGGCACAAATGGTTGCTACACCTAATGGCGACTGCTTGTTCCCTTCTTTGTTTCACACATGCTCAGGATGGTGCCTGGAGGATGTAAAGGGAGAGTGACTATGGGGTCAGGTAAAACCTCACCCCATTTACGGGGCTTAATATCATTGGTGCAGAGAGCCTTCTGGGCTCGTGGACACTTCATGATCTTTACTATAAGCATAGGCAGGAGCCATGCATGCACGCATGACCTATAGGGTGACTGGCTTGTTAGGTGGAGACCCCCGCCAGAATCTCCTGCCCATTTAGCCCATTTATGCATAAATATGTAGGCTTTGAGTTGAATAAACGGAATTGCTTGACAGAACCCCCACCGAGTCTGAGTGTTCCTTTGAGAGCTGGATAGGGGCTGGTGGTACTCCCTCCACTTACCTATCTCCTGGGCTCTCCCTCCTGCTCCCTCTCGCAGGGGGAGAAAGAGGCAGGGAGTAATCTTCAGCCATGTTCCCTTGAGCTGAGCGTGGTTTAGTTAGTTGTTGGGCTGCCGGCGTGGGAGCAGACTCCCCCCACCCCGACACTTTTGGTTTTTGGTTGGGATGGGTGACCATGGTGGGCTTGTTGGCACCTTGGCTATTGTCCTATAACCCTGATGGGTGCAGTGGTATTCACTTGAGCTCCTGTTTGAATGGATGACTCCAGGTCCAGTTTCCTACAGGCATAGGTTCCTTCTTGGTCCTTATTTCCCCTAGTTGGGGGATGGGTTGATGGTGGCTGGGAATCTTCTTCCTAACTTTATTTGGTCATTCTGGGTTTCTACACTGTCTGGGGTTCTATGTGTGTCTCTCACTGGATCAAAGCAGTTGTGTGGGCTTCTCAAATACCTCCTGTCCCCAGATGTACTACTACAGGGGGCAGCATAATTCTCCCTGTGGGTTGGGTCCATAGGTCACATGTCTGCACTCACTTGCCTCTTTCACTGGGCTCCACTGTTGGCCCTCCTTGTATCAGTGCAATTGGCTGGTCAGTAGGCTGCCTGCATGGCATCAGTGACTGCTGCAGTGCTGGTGGCTGTGGTGAACTACCACGTGGCAGCAGTGTCTGTGGCAGTGGCAGCAGTGTCTGTGGCGGTGGCAGCCCACTGCTCACAAGTTCCCTACACTGTTGCTGACTGTTGGTGGGATCTGCCCTTAGTTCATGAAGTCCTAAAGTTACTTGTGGTACAAACTTTATTCTTACTTTATTCAACTATTCTTTTACGGTCAGGCATTCAAAATTTATCCTGTTTTATTTATTTAGATTCTTAGAATTATAAATATTAGTTCAAAGTTTAGGAGCATTTAAATTATAATACCTTTTGCCTATGTATTTATACAATAATTATTTAAAGCATTTTCTTTTAATCTAGTCATGAATATGAAGGAAATGACAACTCCTTTAAGTGGTTCAACACTAAATGCTCACTGTATATTTTACATTGTAAAGTGCTATGGAATATAAAAATGATAAAAATATAAGAACTCAATTAAAACTGCATGTGGAATAAAGATTTAATATTATTTACTTCTCTGTAAAACTAAAACTGCTATAAAAATTAAAGAAAGAAAAAACATTTTTTGCAAGGATACATTTAATTTAATTTATACCATATCTCTAGCAATAATGGGGGAAAATGCAGGATGAAAGTGATTTTGAGAGGTTTACTTAACCAACAGTTTTTTGAAGGACATGAGTTTTCAGCTGCTTTTAGGAGGTGAAGTGGAAAAAATACTGTTGCAGATCAATAGTATGAAGATATGTAGATATATTCTTGCTATCTTCTAACTAAGGCAGTGTATAAAATCCCACCAACTATTGAATGTATCTTCTTTGTATACATTTCTCAACATTTATAAGTTAAATTTTTAAAAGTTATTATTTATTACCAGGGAATAATATCCTACAGTTTTTTGAGCAATGTTTTCATGGATAAATTTAATCCCAGTAGAGTAGCCCTTTCTCTTAGGCTATATTTGGAGCTTCCTCTCATTTGAAGCATATAATTTTTTACAAAAGATTGCAGCTATGAAATAGCCTCCTGTTATAAGCAAATCATAATGATGAAAAATATCACCTCTATTTTGGTACCTGTTTGAAATTACCAGCAGTATTTCATGTAGATGAAAAATTATACATTGGCATTTAGATCTATTTATATATTATGCCCCTTCTACATTTTTGATTTAGTAATAAAAATCTTTATACCCTTTTTTTTTTACTCTACATATTATAATTACAGAAAATAAATTTTGTAGAATACATTGAGCTCTTGGGGAAATTTTATTTCTAAAAATACCTTCTTTGGGGGGCAAACATAGATTATATATTCTCATAACCACATAGAAAGATTCCAAGTTTCAACTGCTCCAAATCTTTTAATAGGCAATCCTCTCCAATAATAATAACAATGATAATATGTGCCCTTTGGGCAAAGCTAATGTAATACTCTCACATGCTGTGTTTAAATTCAGGCTTTGTGAATAGTGGCATCTGTAGTTGTAACCCCAAGAAACTGTGCACTGTTATTTTGAAAGTGTCCAGATAAAAGGACTTTTTGGTCTTCCATAGCTCTCCTTAACATAAAGAAGTCAACTTCATCTTTAGTTCTAACCATCTCTTTGGCAACGCTTGTGGTGCAGGCTATGGGAATGGATTTGCCTCCTTATGGAACAAATTCTTGGGCTCTGCCATTGAATAAAAGAAACAAACTATCTTCAATAGAAGCTGTGCTTTTGTGTAGAATAAGATAGGAATTGGTCTTCTATTTGTTTTTTCTTCAAGGCTTGTTTACCTGACTCCTCCTTGTGCTTTTTGAAGTAGTGTGTGAAAGTTTTAATAAGCAGTTTGTGGAAATTTTAAGGAATTCAAGCCTTCTTGTGCTCTACTCTTAAAATATAGAACTGATTCCCACTTGATGTCAGAAGCACTACCTCTATTAAGTTGACAACTGTTCCAAAATACATCTTTTTGGAGAAAATTTTTGAATTAGAGAAATAGACCAGATAGGAATATAAACAAAACAAAAAAAAGAACATTAGCCATTTTTGATTGTTGTACTTTTTGCCTAGTGGCAATAGGACTCTAGGCAGCAAGTTTGTTTCAACTAAATAAATTTCATTAAAACTTTTTTTTTTTTTTTTGTCTTTTGTCTTTTTCCGTGTCCGGCAACAGATTGCAACCCTCAGTGTCGCCCCCGCACCGGACCAGGGACCGGCAACGGGATCGCAACCCTCAGTGTTGCCCCTGCACCGGACTGGGGACCGGCAATGGGATCGCAACCCTCGGTGCTGCTCCCGCGCCTCGCTCAGCCAGTGAGCGGGAACCGGTCTGTATGTGGGATCCGAACCCTCGGGAGGGAGCGCCGCCACGCTTCCCAAGCGGCGCACTCTCCAGTGCGCCACCAGGCCGGCCCAAAACTTTTTAAATTTTTAATTTATAAAGTTTATTTCTTAGAACAGTTTGGAGTTTACAGAAAAATTGAGCAGTAACTACAGAGAGTTCCCATATTCTTTCCCCCAGATCCCAGGCCCTCTCCGCTCAACAGTTTTCTCCATTCTTAACATCTCGTGTTGGTGTAGTGCATTGTCACAACAGATGAACCAATAGTGATACGTTGTAATAAACTAAAGTCAATAGTTTACATTAGGGTTTTCTTTTGTGTTTTACAGTTCAATGGCTTTTGACAAATACTTTATGTCCTGCATTTATCAGGACAATATAATACAGAATAGTTTCACTGCCCTAAAAATGTGCTGTACTTCATCTATTCAGCCCATCCTCCCTTCCCTCCCGAACCCTGGAAACTACTGATATTATTACTGTCTCTATAGCTTTGCCTTTTCCACGATGTCATAAAGTTGAATCATATAGTATGTAGCCTTTCAGCCTGGCTTCTTTCCTTGAGCAATATGCATTTATTGATTCTCCATGTCTTTCTGTGGCTTGACAGTTCATTTACTATAACCACAGAATAATCCATGTACCATGATTTATCCCTTCACCCACTGAAAGACATGTTAGGTGCATCCAAGTTTTGGCAGTTATGAAAACAACTATATAAAAATTTGTGTGCAGGTTTGTAGGGGTGTAAGTGTTTAACTCATTCAGTAAATACCTAGGAGCATGATAGTTGACTTATATGGCAAAACTATGTCTACTTTTGAAAAAAACTGCCTTCTAAAGTAGCTGTACCATTCTGCACTTCCACCAGTAATGAATGAAAATTCCTGTTTGTCCACATCCAAATCATTGTCAGTGATTTGGATTTTAACCATTCTAATGGGTGTTGTAGTGACATCTCACTGTTTTAATTTGCCATTTTCTAATGTCACGATGTTGCGTATCTTTTCCTATGTTTATTTTTCATCTGTATGTCTTGTGTGATGAGGTTACTGCTCAAATTTTCTGCCTACTTTTTAATTGGGTTGTTTATTTTCTTATTGTTGAGTTTTAAGAGCTGTTGCACATCTTGGATACAAATCTAACCAGATGTGTGTTTTTCAAATATTTTCTCCTTGTCTGTGACTTGTCTTTTCATGTCCTTAACAGTGTTCTTCACAGAGTAGATATTTGAAATTTTAGTGAAGTTCAACTAATCAATTTTTTCCTTTACGGATTATGCTCTTGGTGTTGTATCTAAAGACCAATTGCCAAACACAAGTTCACTTAGATTTTCTCCTATGTTATTTTCTAGAAGTTCTTTGTATTTTGTCATCTGTAAATGACAGTTTTGTCTCTTTCTTTCTAAACTGTATGTTTTTTTAGTTTTCTTATTGCATTAGCTAGGACTTCTAGTATGACATTTAATAGGAGATGTGAAAGGGATATTCTTGCATTTTTTTTTCTGATTTTAGGAGGAAAGCATCTAGTTTCTCACAATTAGGTAGGATGTTAGCTGCAGAATTTTATTATAGATGTTCTTTATCAAGTTGAGGAACTTCTCCTCTATTTCTTCTGGAGTCTCCAGGGGAGAATATATATTTTTGCTTTCCCAGCTTCCAGAGGCCTCCTGCATTTCTTGACTTTTTCTGCCCATCTTTAAGGTATATCACTCAAAACTTCGATTCTATTGCTATATCTCCTACTTCTGACTATGATCCTTTTGCCTCTCTTTTAATAAGGTCCCTTGTGATTACCTTGTACATCATGCATAAAGAAAGGTACATGAAACAACTGTCTGTTTAATAAATTAGTATTAAATGAACACCCCTATAACCACCTATGAAGACAAAATTGTGACACTGTCAGTCCACCAGCAACCCTCTGCATAATCCTTCTTATTGGCAATCCTTCTTATTGCTCTCTTCCACCTAAAAGTATCCAATCTCCTGATATTTAATAAATATTCTGATTTTATGGTAATCATTTCATTACTTTTAATTATGTTTTTACCTATATAATTGGAATCATAAAATTGGTATATTAACACTGCCATACAAACAAGTGCTAAAGAAATTCTTCAAGTTGAAACAAAAGGATGCTAACTATGAGCATAAGTCATATGAAAGTATAAAACTCACTAGTAAAGGGAAGTATATAGTCATATATAGAATACTATATTTTAATGGTGTTGTATAACACATTTAACTCTATTATAGAAGTTAAAGACAAAAGTATTAAAAATAACTATAGCTACAATAATTGTTAATGGATATGCAAAATAAAGGATGAAAGTACGACATGAATAGCATAAAATGTGTGTGGCAGGAAGAAATAATAGTGTAGAGTTCTTGTATGAAGTTGAAGTTAAGTTGTTATCAGTTTAAAACAGAATGTTATAATTTTAAGATGTTTTATTTAGGTGAACCACATGGTAAACACAAAGAAAAAACCTTCAGTATATACACAAGAAACAAAGAGAAAAGAATCAAAATATACCACTACAAATATTCAACAAATCACAAAGAAAGACAGCAAGATTGGAAGAAAGGAACAAAAGAACTACAAAACAGTCAGTAAACAATAAACAAAACATCAATAGTGAATCCTTATATATCAATAATTACTTCAAATGTTACTGGATTGAACCCTCCAATCAAACAACAAAGAGTGGCTGAATAAATTAAAAAACAGAATCCAACTATATGCTACCTATAAGAGACACAATGTAGCCTTAAGGACACACATAGACTGAGAATGAAATGATGGAAAAAGATATTCTATGCAAATAGTAGCCAACAGAGAGCAGGAGTAGCTATGATTATATCAGAAAAAATAGATTTTCAGTCAAAATCTCTTACAAGAGACAAAGAAGGTCACTATATGATGATAAAGGGGTCAATTTATCAGGAAGATATAATAATTGTACATATATATGTACCCAACATTGGAGCACCTAAATATATAAAGCATACATTAACAGAACTAAAGGAAGAGATAGACAGCCACACAGTAATAATGTGAGACCTTGATACCCCACTTTTAACAATGGATAGATCGGGCCGGCCCGGTGGTGAACTGGAGAGTGCGCCGCTTGGGAGTGCGGTGGCCCTCCCGCCGAGGGTTCGGATCCCATGTGGAGACCGGTTCCCGCTCACTGGCTGAGCGCGGTGCGGGCGCAACACTGAGGGTTGCGATCCCGTTGCTGGTCAGTAAAAAAGACAAAAAGGAAAAAAAAAAAAAAACAACGGATAGATCATCCAGACAGAAAATCAATATGGAAAAAGCAGACTTGAACACCTGTATAGACCAAGTGGGCCTAACAAACATTCACAAAACATTCTATCCAACAGCAACAGAAAAACCATTCTTCTCAAGTGTACATGGAACATTCTCCAGGATAGATTATATACTTGGTCACAAAACAAATCATAACAAATTTAAGAATATTTTAAAAGTCTCAAATATCTTTTCTGACTACTAAGTTACAAAACTAGAAATTAATAATAGAAGAAACTTTGGAAAATTCACAAATATGTGGGAAGCAACACACTTCTGAATAATCATCAGGTCAAAGAAGAAATCAAAAGGGAAATGAAAAAGTATCTTGAGAAATATAAAAAATGTAAATAAAACATACTAAAACTATGGGATGCAGCAAAAGCAGTGGTAAAAAGGAAATATACAGTGATAAATGCAAACATTAAGGACAAAGAAAGATCTAGAATAAGCAATCTAACTTCACACCTCAAGTAACTGGAAAAATAATTAGACCAATGTCAGCAGAAAGAAGGAAATAATAAAGATCAGAGCAGAAATAAATGAAATAGACTGACAAAGCTGAGTTGGTTTTCTTGAAAAGATCAACAAAATTGACAAATCTTTAGCTAGACTAACCAAGAAAAAAAAAAAAACATAAGGAGGACTGAAATAAATAACATTATACATGACAGAGGAGACATTACATCTGATACTACAGAAATGCAAAGGATCGTAGGAGACTACTACAAACAATTATATACCAAGAAATTGAACAGCCTACAAGTGATAAATTCTTAGAATATGGTATGCTACCTTTAGTGGATTGAACTATATACCCCCAAACTCACTGAAACTTGAATTGTGTCCCCCAAGTTTTATGCATTAGAAACTTGGCCCCTACTGTGACTGTTAAAAGGGTGGGAAATCCTATTATGGTAATTGAAAGGTGGATCTTTGAAGGGGTGATTAGACTGTAGGACCGTGCAGTAGTGAATGGATTAAAAATGGTGGTCATGGGCATGGTTTGGAGGGCTTCAAAGAGAGAAAGACTGAGGAGCTTAGCCTCTCTCTCTCTCTCTCTCTCTCTCTCTCTCTCCCCTCCACTATTTTGCAATGCAATACCCAGTTTTCACTGTTGCCATCATCAAAGCCTTCACCAAATGTGTTCCCTGGACTTTAGACTTCCCAGCCTCAGAAACTGTATGTAAGCAATAAATTATGTTTTCTTACAAATTACCCAGTTTCAGGTATTCATGCTATAAGCAACTGAAACTGACTAATATACTACCAAAACTGAACCATGAAGAAATAAAAAATCTGAACAGATCGATAATGAGACAGAGATTGAATCACTAATAAATACATTCTAACAACAACAAAAGCGCAGGAACAGATGGCTTCATGGTTTATTCTGTTGCTGTTGGATAGAATGTTTTGTGTATGTCTGTTAAGGATATAAAAACTTAATGACAATCATTATCAAATTTTTCCAAAAAATTGAAGGAGAAGGAAGAATTACAAACTCATTTTATGAGGCCCTCATTACCCTCAAACCAAAGCCAGATGATGAACATAGATTTTAAAAATCCTCAACAAAATACTAGCAAACTAAATTCAACAGGTCCTTCAAAGGATTATACACTCTGATCAAGTGGGATTTATCCCTGGAATCCAAGGAAGTTTCAATATATGCAAATCAATAACTGTGATACACCACAGAAAAAAACTGAAGAATAAAAATCACATAATCATCTCAATACATGCATAAAAAGTATTTTACACAATTCAATATCTTTTCATGATAATAACTCTCAACAGTTTTAGGAATGGAAAGAATGTTCCTTGACATAATAAGGGCCATATATGACAAGCTGTCTTAGGAGAAAGAACAGCTGATTATTTCCTAGGCCTGGCCCAAGCTGACCAAGAAAAATAATAAGTTCCTCTTTGAAACCCTTTTTTAACCTTGGCTCCATGCCAAACTACTCAACAGCCTTCATTGCCAGAGTTGATTAAAGTACCCAATAGAAAGTAACTCCAGTAAATTTGGTCATCCCAATCCAAATGACCTCTCCTGCATGTGTGGTTGCTGACTGCTGCAGAAGACCTGGGATGGAGGACTGCTTTTTGCCCTTCTCTGGTTGCTCTGCTTAGCTTGAGGATCTGTAAGTATTAAAAGCTCTTAAAATCTGACATTGTGCTTGTTTAATTAAAACCACACCCATGATTTGACCTCTGATGGCAAGGCCACCCAGCAGGGACATATGCAGGTAGAACCCTTGCTGGTATTCTTTGTCTGGGCTTGCTGGTGGCTGCTGGAAATGGTAGCTACCACCTAAGTGATAAAAATTACCTCAAAGAGTATCATTCATAATAAAGGCCAAAGCTAACATTATATTCAATGGCAAAAAGCTGAAAGCTTTTTTTCTGAGATCAGAAACAAGACAAGGATACTCACTTTTACCACTTCTATTCAATGTAGTGTTGGAAATTCTAGCCACAACTATTAGGCAAGAAAAAGAATTAACAAGGATTCAAATTAGAAAGGAAAAAGCTTATATTGTCTCTGTTTACAGATGACATGATCTTATATATAGAAAATCCTAAATACTCCACCAAAATACTGTTAGAACTAATACATAAATTCAGTAAAGTTGCAGGATACAGCATCAATGTATAAAAGTTAGTTGCATATCCGTATACTACCAATGAACTATGTGAAAAGAAATTAAGAAAATAATCCCATGTATAACTGAAAAATATATATAAGAATAAATTTACACAAGGAGGCAAAAGGGGTGGTGGTTAGCTTGGTTGGTCAGAGTGTGGTGTTATAATTCCAGGGTCAAGAATTTGGATCCCCATATAGTCCACCAACCAATAAATAAATAAATAAATAAAAGAGGAAGAAAAGAAAAATAAAATTCCCCACACTGGGCAGCAGACAAATAAATAATTAAATAAAAATAAGATAAAAGAAGAAAGTAAAAGATCTCAGTTAGCTTAGTTGGTTACAGTGTTGTGCTATAACACCTAGGTCAAGGGTTTGGATCCCCCACCATATACTAATGAAAAAAATTGTAGAATACACAAATAAATAAAAATATATCCCATATAGATTAATTGGAAGGATTAATATTGTTAAAATGACTATGCTACCCAAAGTGATCTATAGATTCAATGTAATCCCTTTCAAAATTCCAGTGGCATTTTTCAAAGAAACAGAAAACACACACACACACACACACACACACACACACACAAACTCCCCAAATGGGCAAAGCAATTTGGAAAAAGAACAAAGTTAGAAGAACCATAGTATCTGATTTCAAACTATATTATAAAGCTATAGTACTCAAAACAGTATGGCACTAACACAAAAGCAGACACATAGAACCATGGGATAGAAAACTTAGACATAAACCCACACATTTATGGTCAACTAATATTTGACAAGGGCACCAAGAATACAGAATGAGAAGAGGAATGTTTCTTTAATAAATGGTGTTGTGAAAACTATATATTCACATGTAAAAGCATGAAATTAGAAAATTGTGCTGCAGCATAAGCAAAATTAACTTGAAGTGGATTAAAGAACTTAATGTAAGATCTGAAACCATAAAAGTTCTAGAAGAAAACATATGGAAAAACTTCTTGACATTGGTCTTGGCAATGAATTTTGGATATGACAGGCAAAAAATCAAAAATAAACAAGTAGAACCACATCAAACTAAAAAGATTCTACACAGAAAAGGAAACAATCAATAAAATTAGAAGGCAACCTAAGTGATGGGAGAAAATTTTTGCAAACCATGTATCTGATACGGGGTTAGTATCCAAAATATGTAAGGAACTCCCAAAACCCAGTAGCAAAAAAGAAAAAAAATAACCTGATTAAAAATATGGACAAGGGACTTGAGTAGACATTTTTCCAAAGAAGGCATACAAATGGCCAACAGCAATATGAAAATATGCTCAGTATCACTAATCTTCAGGTAAATGCAAATCAAAAGCACAATGAGATGTCACCTCATACTTGTTAAGATGGATGGTATCAAAAAGACAAGGGATAATAAGTGTTGTCATGGTTGTGAAGAAAATAGAACACTTGTTTAATGCTGATGAGAATATAAATTAGTATAGCCATTTTGAAAAACAGTACAGAGATTTCTCAAAAAATTAAAAATAGAACTGTTATATGGTCCAGTAATTCCATTTTGGGGTATATATCTAAAGGAAATAAAATCAATATCTCAAAGGGATATCTGCATGTTCATGTTTACTGCATTGTTATTCTCAATAGCCAAGATATGAAAATAACCTAAGTGTCCATATGTATGGGTGAATAAAGAATATGGGGGTTGTGTGTGTGTGTGAAATAGATACGCACACACACACATATATATATCAGAATGTGTATAACATATATTAAATATATATTACACACAATAAAATATTATTCAACCATTACAAATAGGAAATCTTGTCATTTGTGACAACATAAATAAACCTGGAGGACATTATTTGAGTGAAATAAGCCAGACACAGAAAGACAAATGTTGTATGATCTCAATTATAGATCTAAAAAAGAATAGAATCTAAAAAAGTCAAACTTGTAGAAGCATAGAGTAGAACGGTGGTTACCAAGGGTGGAGGGGATGTTGTGGGAGGGGAGTGGGGAGATGTTGGTGACAGGGTAAAGACTGTAAGTTATAAGGTCAGTGTGTTCAGGGGATCTAATGGGTCAGTGTGTTCAGAGGATCTCATGGGTCATGATGGATGTGTTAATTAATTTGATTGTGGTAATCATTATACAATGTATATGTGTATCAAATCTTCATATTGTACATTGTGAATATCTACAATCTTTATCAACTGAATATTAAAAAAAAACAAAAGAAATATGGGATCACCTAAATTATATTCATGGCTTGAGATTTGAGAACTACTGAAATCACCCAGGATCAATTTGGACAAGAGTTCCAGTTTACATTTACTCTCAATTTGCCAAACTTTGGAGACACTGTCCTAAGTACATGGTTAATTATTAACTAGGGACTATCATGTTATCTCCATAGATTAGCATTAGATTTCATCATTTGGACTTAGTATGACAAAATTTTCTCCTTTCTTTCAGCCATCTCTTTTGAAACATTAAATGACACCTGGGTAGAAATGATCTCATCTGACCCCTTGAATATGGGTGGGACTTATGACTCACTAACCAACTGAATACAGAAAAGGAAATAGGATGTATACGTTTACGTGTATGTGGGTATGTAACATAAGATTGTAGTGCCTGTCTGCTGGGCTCTCTCTCTCCCTTCTTGGCCATGAGGACGCAAATGACCATGTTGTGGAATCTCACATGGTAAAGAACTATGGGTGTCCTGTAGGTAGTTAGGGCTACCCAGCCAACAGCCAGCAAAGAACTGAACCACTCAGTCCTCTAACCATGAGGAGCTGAATGCTACCAACAATCATATGAGGATGGGGCTGGGGGAGCAGATTTTTACCTAATTGAGCCTCTAGATGAGAATCTAGTCCTGGCTGGCAATCTGCAGCACAGTAGAGGGATCAACTAAATACAGTATGCCTGGACTCCAGACCCACAGAAACTTTGAGGTAATAAATGCATGCGGTTTTAAGCTTTTAATTTTGTGATTATATTATTATACAGCAATAAATAACTGCTATGGGTTGAATGTCACCCCAAAACCCATTGAAATGTGATCTCCATTGTAACAGTGCTAAGAGGGTGGGAAATAGAATATGGCAGTGTTGAAAGTTGGGAGGTGATCGGATCATGACACTGTGATTTAATGAATGGATTAATCCATTCATGGAGTAATGGGTTTGCATGAGTGTGGCTTGGTGGATTTATAAGGAGAGCTCATAAAAGATCTCTTGTGATAATTTCCATGTGAAACCCTGGTCACCACAGGACCCTGTAGAGAGTTTCCATCAAGAAGACGGCCCTCACCAGATGTGCTCCCTGGACTGTGGACTTCCCAATCTGCAAACTATAAGAAATAAATTTCATTTTCTCATAAATTATCCAGTTTCAGGTATTCAGTTATTGGTAACAGAAAGTGGACTAATGCAATTACTAATGAAATAAAATCATTTTTATTGAGACATCTATAAGATGCAACTTTGAAGTCAGGACATAATTCCTTCATTTTACCTAATTCTAGTTATTTATATTTCTCTATGTTCTTAATATATATTCCTGGGAGCCTTAAATCCTGGATTCCTTCCCTAGCCTCTTTCTCTGTATCCCCCTTACTATCTCTCAAAAAATAAAAGAAGGAAGAGGAAGAGGAGGAGGAGGAGGAGGAGGAGAGGGAGGGCTAGATGCTTTGCTTCCTGTGCAAATCTCTATTATATCACTTGTTACTTTGTGTTGAACTTATCAGTTTACCAATTTTTTTCAGATAGGTTGCAATATTGTGGAGGTTAGAAAAGGTATTATAGTCATGTTTGTATACTGAATTACCAGAAACACAGTAGGTGTTTGATCAATATATGTAAATTAAATGGACGTATTTAATTCAACTAGAAATGTCACATGAAGAATACTTGCTTACACTTAATGCAGGGAACTGAAAAATTTCACACAGAGTAATGGAATTTTACCAAAAAGAGTTTGGACATTTGCTCTCCTTTTTATTACCATAGTAACAATGCACTTTTCACTGTATCCTTATAATATTCACCAGTTTTCCACTTTGCTGTCTTTAAAAAAATAGGGAAAAAGCACACTGTTCATCTAGAAAGAAAAAAAGTATCAAATACAGTTTAAAATAATATATGCAATCATTTTTACTGATGTTACCATTTCCAAAAATTGTAAAAGATATATTACATAGGATAATAGCTTTAGTCTCAAAACACGTTGGAAAATTTGATGAAATCTCACATATAGTAACCACTCAACATGATGATTTTCAGGATTTGTGACTCTTTCTGTAGGAAACCATGGCAACTTAGGTCTTGGAGTTCTTTTCTGACAGTGTCACAAACCTCAGGTTATCTATAGATCTTAAGTACCCTTTTTGTAATGTCCTGCCTTACTTGTGATAGACCGCCACAGCCATTGTTCCATTCAGAAGGATGCTTCCACAAAAATTATGTTAATTTATGTCAACATGTTTGTTGCATCTAATTTGCTATGAAAGACTACTTCTCATTTTAATAACATACGTAAGATTAGGGACAAGTACATTTGTAGTAGAATGATTTGGCACTTTATTTCACTAATAGAAAAATGTAGAACTTTCCACATGTATAGAAAAGGAACGAAAGAAATGTTAAGGTCTGAATATGTAAGTATGTACTCGTGTGTATACAAGTATATGTGTTTATTTATACATACATAAGTTGTGCTGTACATGTACATACATACACACAAAGATAATAAACATATGAATCTTCATTCTTGGTCCTCATTGCTAACAAGAGCAACTGAAAAAGTCCTAGTACTGCTGTTTAGAAGAATGGAACAGAGCTAAGTAATTAGAAAATGCCTCCTCTTGAAACAGTTATAGCACCAGAAATAGAAGCTATAGAAAGGTTTAAGAATTGTATAACAGGGCCAGCCCAGTGGCACACTGGAGAGTGCGCCGCTTGGGAGCGCGGCGGCGCTCCTGCCGAGGGTTCAGATCCCATGTGGAGACCGGTTCAGCTCACTGGCTGAGCACGGTGTGGGCGCAACACCGAGGGTTGCGAACCCGTTGCTGGTCAGTAAAAAAGACAAAAAGGAAAAAAAAAGAATTGTATAACAAAGGAGTTTAACAAACTATCTACAGTGATAGAGAAGGGATGGGCAGACAGCTTGAAAAGTTTCAGGGAGTTGAGAGAGTTAATAGAAAGAAGGTACAAGCTGGATTGTCCACAAAATCGAATTACTGAGGTAAATGCAAAACAAGTGAAAGTCTCACAGAATGAAGAAAAAGGGGAAAAGAAATCAAGATAAGAAAAGAGGAGAAAAAGAGAGACCTAGAGGGCAGGTCCAGGAGATACAATCTGTGCATAACAGGAATACAGAGGACAAATCAAATGAAGCTGAAACAGTAATTAAGGAACTTATTGAAGAAAATTTTCGAGATTTGAAGAACACACTAGATCTACAAATGGAAAAAGTACACAGGGTACTTTTAAAATTTGATGAAAAGCAAGCATCACCTACACATATCCTGGTGGCATTTTTAAATTTCAAGGATAAAGAAAAAATTCAAGTATCCAGACAGAGAAAGCATGTTACCCATAAAGAGGCAAAAGTCAGGCTGACCTCAGATTTTTGTATTGCAACCCTAAATGCCGGAAGACAGTGGAACAATATCTGCAAAGGTTTAAGGGAAAATAATTTTGAACTGAGAATTATATACCCTGCCAAATTATCATTTCTGTACAAAGTCAACTGGAAGATATTCTCAAATATACAGAGTTTAAGAAAGTATGTTAACTAAGAACCTTCACTGAAAATTTTGCTGAATGATTTACTGCAGCAAACAGAGAGCATGAACTAAAGTAACTCAAGAGTAGGGAGGCAATTGTATGAAAGAATTAATGTTAGCCTGGAACTGCAAACTTGCCATGAGACACATACTATCCAGACCTGTAGACCCCAAAGAAGCCATCAATAAAGCTATACAGATTTCACCCCAAAGCTCATCAAAATCTAGCAAGACCTTAAGATAATATCAAGGATGGGAACTGAAACCAGACAGAGTCTTGGTGAGACCTTGCACCTGGCTCCTCGATCGGAGACCCCACAGCTCATGTCCACCTCCCTCCTGCTTTTCACTTCCCACGTTCCATTGTCTCATCCCCCATCTTTAAAAACTTCTCAGTATATCTGAGTCTTTGAGATGGCTTCAGTCTAGCCATTCTCCTTCAGGTTTACTGGAGAGATGAGTTTGCCTAACATCTCTCCTCAGGTCACTGGTATTCCTGAATAAAAGCTGATTTTCTATTCCACCACCAAATAAATAAATAAATATAAATAATAATAAATATACAAATTAACAGCATGAGACTAATGAATTTAGCATAATCCATATAGGTAATTATTCACCCTGCCCATGGAGCAAATATTGTTTTATTTTGGTAAAGAAAAAAAGAAAAAAATGAGTAGTTTGTTTAGATTATAATGAAGAGTATCTCCTTTCAATAACTGTCCCAGATTCATTAACCAAAGTCAGGGAGAGAGGTATGTGTGAGAAAGTCCAAAGATTATGGAGGCAGGCACAATGCATTTAATCTCGTGCAGGTTTCATAATTGCATTGAATGTAAAGTATGGATGATGATGATTACTACCTTGTAGCATGAGTTATTATAAGGATCAACTGGAAAAATGTTTATATAGTGATCCAATGATCAAATTCCTTCCAAATTTGAGATTAAAGAACAAAGAGATTAAAGGTAACTTGGGAGTATATCATAATCTTCAGTACTTCTATGGGTTTAGTTTAATGCCAACTTTAAGATAGATAAAAAAGCGATTTGCCTAAATGATGTGATTTGAAATCTGCCAAAAATATTTATCCATGCTTTATAGAATGCTTATCCCACAACAGCCATGAAAATCTGTGAAATTTTATATCATTTACTCTTTTGGTTGTAAGACTTTATAGGCCTTAATAAATGATAGTTCCTTACATCTGCATTATATCTTAAAATTTACAAGATTTTTCACACTTATTATTTACTTTACTCCTTACTCAAACCTGTGATTTAGGCATTTCAAAGGTAATTATTTCAAGGTTGTTAGCCTGGTCCATGTCAGACCTGAGATATGAATACAAGGCTTTTAACTCCGATAAGCATAAGCAGTGGTCCTTTCTTGATGTCATTGCCTGAAAATGATATCTGGAAAGATTTTCTCCCATGAAGAATTTAAGGCAAATTAAATTAGCTCATATCATCAAAGATATATCCCCCAATTTTTGGATACAGAGGAGGTTATGATGGGAAATTGCATCAACAAAATTTCACACTAGAAGGACAGGGTCCAAAAGGAAGTGTGAATAAGCATGTTGATTATTGAGCAGGTACACTATGTTATCACCACCAGATTTCCCAAACCTGGGAAGAGACTAAAGGAGAAAAAGTAGCACAGAAGTGTCACTAAGGAACAATTAAAGATACTTTGTGATCTGGTCCTATTTCAAACTCATGTTCTCTGTTCTCTGACTTGCATTTTAAAATTTAATCATTAATTCAACCATTTATTTAATCAACAGATATTAAGTATCAGGAACCATACTAGGTACTGAAGATGCATCATTAAACAAAAAAGATGAAAAATACTGCTGTCAGTGAAATTAAATTACAGTGGGAAATATTAAAATGCTTATGGATTTCTCCAAAACCAGTTCCTTTTTCGCCTGTAACCCCTCTGTCTACAATGCTTTTCCCTTCCTCTTTATATAGGTAATGCTTACTAATCTCTAATATTTTCCTTAGTTCTCACATTTTTCAGGAAGTCTTCCTGAATCTTATAGTCTAGATAATGTCCCCATAGTTTATGTGCCTGTACATACCCTCTAATATTACACTTAAAACATTTTTTTTACCTTTGTCAGTTTTTTTTACTTAAAGGCAAGGACTAGGTCTTCTTTGTATCAATGCCAAATCCAATGTCTTACACACCCATGTAATACAGGTTTTTTAATTAAAGAATAAACTTCTTTTGCAAACATATTCAACAGCCATTCTTGCTTTATTCAATACATTTATCTGTTTTCCTGAATGCTTAAATTTTGGCAAATGTTTAAATTTTGGTAAATGTTTAAATTTTCCATTCTGTTGTACTTCACTTATCAGATGCATAGACATCTGCCAAATTTCTACATCAATTGGGAAACATGCAGACATGATTTTCCCTGTCCTTAAAGACCCCTGAAATAGACAAAGGAATCTAAAAGAAACAAAAGAATATTCATGATTGTTAATATTCATACTTAACATAACTAACACTAAATAACTGTTCTGCCTTTACCTTTAAATTCCCTTTATAGTAATAGTAAGACAATTGTTTGTGAATTAAATATATATTCATATATACATACATATATGCACATATGCATATATATATATATATATATATATATATATATATATATATATACACTCAGATACACAAATACACACACAGAGAGCTAATGATTGACATTCTTAGTAGTGTTTTCAAAAATTTTGAGCAGCACATTAGCCCAAAGATAATAATAATTTTTAAAAAAGAACAAATTCAAAATCCATTAGGGAGAAAAATTACCTATGGAGCTGGAGTAGATCTGATATATCCAGCAAAATTGGGGATAGTAAATTGAATAATGATCTGGAAGACTGACAGAGTGATTGATAGACTTCTGTAAACCCATGGGGCTCATAAAGGATTTCTTAGCTCTCTTTCTGGAGTCACAGGAACTGGCGTAGTTCTTTTAATCTGCAGCTGAAGTGTATCAGAATATATGATGAATTAACACGGACTTTTCTTCCATTTCTTACTGTATGTTTCATAAAAATAAGAAAAATACACTGTTAGACATAACATTAAGCAGCAATACTGTTATTGAGTGGTTATTCCTTTCTTTCAATTGTGATATGTTTATAGTTGCTCACAACATCTATTAGCCTATTCTTCACCCTTCTTTTCATAATTCTTGCTTTAGGAGCAAATAGTCTTTTGCTTTTATTAACAAACTTGCTACTTTAGAAATCATGTGTATAGTGGGAAGGTGAACATGTCTGGACTCACTTTGCTGCTCTGTAACTTAACAGTTGGGTGACCTTGGCCAAGTTACTTAACACTTCTCACTTGTGAAATAAAGAGATACCTCCCAGTATTATTACGAAGACTTAATGATACTGCATGCAAAGCAGCAGGAACTCTGTAAGCACTTTTAAGTGTCAGTTTCTTCCCAGTCTATGGGTGTGTAGCTCTTTATGTGACTGTGTTCTCACATTATTTATTTTTATTACAACAATAAGCAGAGAGGAAAACAAAGCATATATCTGAACCCTAATTTTACACATGAAGTAACACGGTTACTAGCCCAAATTTACTTATCTAGAAGAGCCTAGAGGCAATAATTAGATGAGAACCTGGGTAATCTGGCTCCAATAATCCACAGAATTTTAGATTAATATAGGGAATAGGTAGAAAAAAATAATAAGTTTTGGTGCCTATTACATGTCAGGTTTGGTGCCAAGCACTAAATTCCATTATTTTATATAATTCCCACCATAATTCTGAAAGATTTTACTTTTATTTTAAGGGTTAATTTAGGCTGATGAAGGTAAAGTAATTTACCATTGCTCAAACAGACAATGAATGGTAAATTTTAGATTGAAATCCAGGCAATAATGACTTTGAAATCTGTAATCTTTTTATCTTATGCTGCCTTCCATGCTTGGAGGAATCTTTCTTAAGGATAATTTATGTCAATTCACTCCTTTCAGATTAAGTTTGGTCTAAGGAAATCAAGTAACTTATTCAAGGCAAAGTCAAGACTTGTCTTAAACTTTTAGTCTCATTTGTGTTCATTAGTCTTTTTTTTTTCTTTAACCTTTACTTTCTTATAACCATATTTATACATTTCAACAATTTTTTTTTGTCTCTAAAATCTCCCATTATTTTTGAGTCCATATATCCTTAGATCAGACTTTATATCAAGAAGAGTTCACTGGATTCTAGCCCTCAGCAGACCTCCAGTGTGATACTTGGCAACATGGAACTCAGTGTCTTCATCTCCTTATATTGGCTTATATTATGAAAAATGCTAGTGAATGATTTTAAAATACTCTGCCAAGCACTAAGTGACAAAAATGACCATGGCTGCATATGTCTAACAGTGGACTTAACAGACTCACTTAATTCTACTTCAATATATCATAAAAAAAAAATAAAACTATTTTAAAAATGCATGTAATTCTTCCTTTCTTAGAGCCTCCAATTGTCACTCTATATTTTTTTTAGCTGTCACAGTAAAGACACCCTTTTTATTTTCCTTTTATTTTATTTTATTTTTTAATATCCAAAAAATATCCACCTTTTCAGATCATCTATTCTTTGCACTGACTGCCTTAGGAATCCTCTAGTTCTTCAAAATAATAGCCAGGAAGTTTTAAATATGGCCCTCTTCTCAGATATATGAAACATAGTTGTCATAATGGCTGACTTTTAACACAGAGGACATCATTTTAACATCATAATAGAATTAAGAATTCTTAGTTCTGTCAATATTAAAGAGGTGCTAGAAAGTTTATAATTGATAGGCCCAAAATGGATAAAACCAAATACACTAAAAAGCTTATTGCTGATTTAAAACATTGGGTATTTTTAGCAATTTCTTTCTTTGTGATGGTGTCTTGTAGAAATATACTTGGCCATGAGTGGAAAGCACGTTTTGTTTGGGAACGATCTGCTACTGAGATCAGCATTGCTAGCTTTTCATATGTAGCAACCCAAGGCTTGCCTCACCATTCCTGTTGTAAAGACAACTCTTGCAGCATTTTTACTCTTTTTTACCATTCAGTTAAAAGATATATAATTAAACCTCCCATAAATTCCACTAGATAAAGGGATCTCATTCAATACAACATTGAAAGTTAATGATAAAGTATAAAACAAAATTCTGAGGTCTCAGCAAATGCTGTCCTTTTCTCTGCCTTCTATACCTTTTAGGGAAGTGAATTTTTCAGCAGCACATGTTAAGGTCCAACTCGACAGTAAGGGCAATGAGTCAAGCCTAAATATTGTTCTGCAGAATGGAGTCTTGCTCATAGTATGTGTTAACACATGCTGACTAAATCTATGTGTATAGTTATATAACTTTATTCATACATATATAGTTATGTAAATATCTATGTATGATTAAATGTTAATGGTACTGAAAGGACTTGTATATACTCCCTTCACCGCATATTTGAGCTTATTCTAATAAATAATAAATTATGAATTGTTTAGGGTAATCACTTATTTTCAACTATAATCTTTTATTCATTTATTTGAACAGAGGTCTAGGTCAAAACTATTTATGTAGCTTCTTTCTGTTTTCAAACTAATTACACAAAATTTTCCCATTTGATCTTTGCAATATATGTGTAGAAAGGTAAATGTTAGCATTCTCATTTTACAAGAAAAGAGAAGGAGATTGAAGTTAATATGAACAAATATGTTTATTGGGGCTAAGGTAGGGAATAGTTATTTTAGCAACAAAATAAATTTGCCAAATATTTATGTTTAGAGAACTCATCAAAGTATTTTTTATGTGTAAACATACATGCTCATTCACTATAGCACTGAGTGTGTTTTCAGGAGGTGAATTTTGGATCTTCCCAGAGGCTCTTTTCTAAATGGATATGCAATATCAATTTTTTGTAATCAGCAATAATTATTTTTTATGCTGTAGCATCAGACTCCTTCCTTCAGTTTCTTTGTGCTCTTAAGATAACAGCATCCCTCTTGAGTAAGGATGCAGTCCCTGCATACTCTGTGGAGAAGATGTCAGCTGTGGACAAATGAAAGTGCTGCTGTGTTTTATCTGGCTTCTTAGAGATAAGCACTCTAAGGTCAAGATAAGTTTTTATGCTCCTGTTCTCTATATTAATTACTTTAAATGATGATAAGAGGTCAGAGCACAACGGTTCTTCTAATTTACTTCTGAATTATTTTGTGTGTGTGTGTGTGTGTGTGTGTGTGTGTGTGTGTGTGTATAATGTCTCAGAGGAAAAGTCAAAAGAAAAAACGTAATGCGTAATGAATTTAGAGACCAGAAATGTGACAGAAGACATGATGCAATGACAGCCAGAGTAGTCCTCAAGCATGGATTGTGGCCATGTTGAATGCAGTCTGTCAGTTTGAAGAGGAAAAATCCATGAAACTATTTTGTTCACAGCCTTAAACAAAATTTAAATGTAAGACTAATTTTTATTTACATAGAAATCCCATTACTCATACTGTTAATGATTATGATGTCCTCTAAAGTTCTACATGTCCTTTTAAGGACTTCATTGGTTTGTCTGCAAATATTTAGTTAATAGAATAGTCTGTCTCACCTAACATATTTTCATGCCATTTTCACGCTACAGTTAATATTATTAAATTTCTAATTTGTTTCTATGTTTGTGCTACATTGTATCCTCAATTCTCAAAAATGGATCCATGATTAAAATGTGGGTCACTGAAGCATAAAATTGATGAAAAGAGTAACATAAATAGTACAACCCAAACTAACATCATAAACAAAGAGTGAACTGGTCTCCAGTGGTGAATATGGAATGCAAATCTGTATATGCTGGGAGAAATAAATCCGCAAGTATCCCGACTGAACATATGTGACAAGAAAAGTGCAAACAGAAAGTACATTTATTAATAACTAAAAAAATTGAATTATATTTTATAGAAAATTCATTTACTACAATTACTCAGTTCAGTCACAGGAATAAATGTCTGGCAAGACTATTTTATGAAGGATTAATCAGTGTCTTCCCTCTGCTTCCTTGTGAAGTGTATGGCTTGTACTTGGAGAATTTCTTTGCTTCCCTCAACTAGGTTTTCAAGAAAAGATCAAACTTTTCTAAATGTTGTAGAATGGTAGTGGTAAAAAAAAAATCTGAGTTGAGGTAAAGAGAATCTTTATTCAAAAAGACAATTGCAGTAGGGGAAAGGGGAGTATTGCAACAGAAGGACTCTAACCACTAAATCTGCAAGTGTCTCAAAAGATCAGGCAGAGGCACTGCTTGGTAGGCCAGACTGGCACCTGGCGGGGGAGGATGGCCCCCACCTAGGGTGATGGGGGGGGGCAGCTGAGCCCAGGATGCTCATGGTGAGGCCTTCCTCACTCATCCCACATGTTGATCATCTTTCTGAAGAAGAATCTCCATGGCCTGAACATTTTTTGAAAATAATTTTGAGCAAAATATCTTCTCAATAACAAAATAACCACATCAGAATGGTTAGAAAACTGAAGCCAAACTACTATCAGCTTGTCTGATGATTAGGTCTGTGACTGTTTTACTTGGGCTAGCATGCCACGGCATGCCATCACCTAATAGAGGAACACAGCCAGCCAGTCAAGTTGGAGAACACAAAGACCACTGTGTGAACTGGCCTGGCCATCAGAGCCATCAAAACCATTGCCTATCACAAATAAACACCTTTATTATTTATTGGAGGTGTGCCTAGGAGTGGAACCAAATTCATGAAGACCATACTAGATGCACAGTGACATTTGCTGTGCAGAGGTCACCAGGGTCACTCCTCGAATCCTGGCCCTGAAGTGGATGTGGTCACAGTCAAGTAAAGAGAAGATTTCCTTGAATGAGGCCGATATGACAGATAAAGGGTTGGATTCTGCCATGCAAGCTTTCTTAATAGAAATCATTGTGAAGCATGGGCAGCTGGACTCTTTTTTATGTAATAAACATCCTTTTGCCCTGAAATTCTTAATTTACCATGCTAGGTTATTCTCCAGTGCTGAATTTCCCTGATGGTCTGAGATGGCCAGGCATCAGTACATTCAATGATTTCTCAGAAAGTTGCTATAGCTGGATTTGACCTGAACAGCTATGAAGACTGTTTGACCAAGTGGAATTTGTGCCATACAGACCATGTACAACCAGTCTACGGAGGTTGGTTATAAAATATGCACGTTGGTTTGCTATGAACAACTGGTCTTACATCCTGAACGGTGAATGGGAACCCTCTTAAAGTTCTCCCATATTCCATGGAACCACTCAGTATTGTACCAGGGAATGACGACTGGAAAAGCTGGGGAGTGTCTCTGTCCAAAGTGGAGGGATCTACAGTCCGAGTAATTGCACCAGTCAATGTGGGAGCACTATCAAAATGACTTGGGAAGATACCTCCAGATGTTTTACAAGACATGGCGGTGATGGCACCCATGTTTGCCAAATGTGCAATGTGATTCATATGCCAATCCCCTATCTATGGAAAACCTGATCCCAAATCCTTGAAAATACTAGAAGAGATTATAAAGGAGAATTTTAACTACCTGACTTCTTAAAGAAAAATCCCAGACTAGGCAAGTGGTGTAGCAGAGCCAGGAATCTCTTTTAGTAGAGACTGCTGACGTTTCAATGGAAGGGAAATGTCTAGGACTGGCTGTCCGCCTGATGAGATGAGTGGAGTGTGTGCACCATGGCTGCATGGCCTGTTCTTTTGCTGATCTCGCCCCATGAAGAGAGTGGAGGTGTCAGCACACATTTGGGACTTCCTGAGTGATCTGCTTCCTGAGTAAAGCTCTCTTGATCCTAACGACATGCACAGCATCATCTGTGCATAAGGCGCCCAGAGGGGACATGTGTTTTCTATGAAAATTGCTCTTGTCCTCATCTTTTTTTTTTTAAACCAGACTCCAAACTTTGTTTTCGAGGGGAGGGTTTAAAAATGGGATTCTGTAAACAAAATTGGGCAGTTTCATTTTGGAATAGGTTGTCTGTACATGTTCTGATGTTTTATAGAACACTTGTGCCTGTTTAAATGTATTGATGTGGATAATATTAAATATTTTAATTATTTAAATAATTCATTGTTTCTGAGAAATTAGGAAATTACCATATACATTTAAAACTTAATGCATTTTGTATTTTACTTTTCAAAATAAAAGCTTTAAATATGGGGGAAAAAAGATCAGGCAGAAAGGAATTTTACAGGAATAAACAAGGCTAGAAAGAATCAGGTATGGGGACTGAGCAGGTGGAATGATTGGACAGTTAATCAGGGAACTTCTGTCCCTGAAGTCAGCTGATTCTCAGAAGATGTTACTAAGGAGGGTTGTTCCACATTCTGATGATGGCTCAGGTTGAGGGTGGGTCAGAACTCAGGGTCCTGAGGACAGCAGAGAAGCTTTACTAAATTTTGGTCTAGTCAGTGTAGCAGGCATTTTGTCAGATTGGTCAGTGAGTATAAATCGTTCAGCTAATTAAGCGTGAGACAAAAAATGAGAATGTGGAAGGTCTGTATCTGGCCTTGTCGTAGGTAAACAAGGGAACATCTGGGATTCTTATACAAGTCATATGGGGAGGGGTGGTTCTTTGCAATAAGCCATTTTCTGGAACGTAAAAATTGAAAGGGATTTCTTTAAACTTTGCTGTTTTCTGGATCACAGGGCTCAAGTAAAGATTAACGTTGTCAATAGTAATCCAAACAATGGCAATGGAAGTAACTCTGAAGAATTCCCAAAGAGTTACTACTAATTTTAGTTAGAAATATGATCCCTTATGTACTGAATTCAGTTTTGTAACCTTAATTGATGGAGAAATACTAAAACTAGTCTGTTATTTGTGGATTCATAAAGTACCTAATGGAAAAATTAAACTGTCAAAACCTGAGCAACAATTATGAACAAACATAAAGAAATAACTTCAAAAAATTTTTTTCGAGGGAAAGGATATTAAATTAAATGCTGATAGAAGCAGATGCTTACTATTTACCTATAAACATTAGCATTTTATAGGATTCTAATAAATCAGCACTTAGCTTAGACTGAAAATATACAATAGCCATAACATTATGTTTGCTTAGAAACGTTGAGTGAATTTGTAATTGACAAGGTAGTGAAAATACCACTTTCTACTGATACCATAATGACTTATTCCAGAAGAGGCTAATGATGAGGAGGACCATCTCAGCGAACAAAGCTATCAAAATATTTTCCTCTGTATCTTTCAGGTGCCCAGATGTGGTTAACACGACAATTCCTTTAATATAAGTACGGTGTGAGCATAGCAGTGAGGGGAAGGAAAAAATTTTTTTCAGCATCATTGCTGGAAAACATAACTATGAAACTTAAAAACATAAAAAAATTACATAGCTTAAGATTGTGTAAAAGTATGTTCTGAGGACACAGCTGCAATATCAGAAAACCTTCTGAAATTGTTATATAGATGGAAGAGTGAGTTTTTGCAGAATGTAGATCAATACACGGCTTCCTTCATGGAGAGATCTGCTGTGAAAATAAATGTGCTTGTAACATAATAACATTTATTAATTACAGAAAGGCTAAAACATTAAAGTTGAGATTATTGCTGTGGTAACATGGAAGCTGATCATAAGCAATTATTAATGCATGCTATGAATCAAATGTTCTATTCAAAATGTTTGAATTACTGAATAAACATAACTTTGTAATGTTTAAATATGGCATGGATTTACCCACTTCTTTTCTCTCAGAGTTTAGCATCAAAAGATAGGCCCATATCTACAAGTTTAAAAGTGATGTGTTGCCTTGGAACACAGGTTTTATAAAATATACTAAAAATCTGTATTTTTGTGTTTTAAAAAATTTTTAAGTCTCCAAAATATAGTATTTATAGTTGTCAAAAATATCCATTCTCTATTATGTGTCAGGCATATACATATAAATATTTCAATGCACTCATAAAGAATACAGACACAAAAAAGTAAATATTAAATAAGTTATTACAAATAAATAATGTTGATTATGCAAAGATTTACAAGATTTTTTTTTTTTTTTTTTTTTTTTTCTTTTTGTCTTTTTGTCTTTTTCCGTGTCCGGCAACGGATTGCAACCCTCAGTGTTGCCCCCGTACCGGACCTGGACCGGCAACAGGATCGCAACCCTCGGTGTTGCTCCCGCGCCTCGCTCAGCCAGTGAGCGGGAACCGGTCAGCATGTGGGTTCCGAACCCTCGGGCGTTTTTTTTTTTTTTGTCTTTTTTCCGTGTCCGGCAACGGATCGCAACCCTCAGTGTTGCCCCCGTACCGGACCGGGGACTGGCAATGGGATTGCAACCCTCGGTGTTGCTCCCGCGCCTCGCTCAGCCAGTGAGCGGGAACCGGTCAGCATGTGGGTTCCGAACCCTCGGGCGGGAGCGCCACCGCGCTTCCCAAGCGGCGCACTATCCAGTGCGCCACCAGGCCGGCCCTACAAGATGTTTTTGATCATGAAAATACTTACAGGATGTGTATTGGAGGTGGGGAGAGGGGAGAGGGACTCAGCCATGCACCCCCAATGTCTGCATCCAGGAAAGTGAGGGACATAGAGCCATGGCCGGAAGTGCCCACAGCTCTCAAGCTGGCAGGGGTTGGGGGCCGAGGGCCTCAGCCACACCCACTGACGTCAGCATCTAGCCCAGCAAGGACCACAGGGCCACCGGTGAAAGCACCCTGGGCTCATGAACTGGGGTGCAGGCACGAGGGCCTCAGCCAGGCCCCAACTCCACATCCAGCCCAGCAGTGACCACTGAGCCACCACTGAAAGCATCCCAGGCTCCCAAGCTGGGGCAGGGAGGGCTGAGGGCCTCTGCCATGGCCCCTGATGCCAGTATCCAGCCCAGTAATGAATGAACTTCTGCCTGAAGTGGTCTCAGCTCCTGGTGCGGGAGGGCCAAAGACCTCAGCCATACTGCCCCAACATCCTCATCCAGCCCACCAGTCTTGTGACCACCAGTCTGCTGTCGGAAGGCCCCTCTGCTGGAATGAGGGGGATGCCACGGGCCTCAACTATGCCCCCCTCCCCCCTTCCTCATCCTACCTCCCTATCCCCCTCCACCTTCCCCTCTCCATCTCCAGCCCAACTTCTCCACACCAGCATCCTAGAATGTAAAAAGAAAAAAATTCATTCATTCATTAAAAAAAATAAAATAAAAATAAAAATAAGTTAATAAAACAGCTTTTTAAACTTTAAAAAAAAATCCACCTCTTCATTTCAATTTTTTTAATGTAAAAATTACGAGTTTTCAATGATTTTTTTAAGAATAATGATCACAAAGATATTAATATATACAGCTCCTTTCCCATATAGAGGAGACTTTGTTGGTTTTCTTCTCATTGTCTGACACTAAAGCAAACCACATCTCTTATTTTTTCCAGTGGATCTCTCCATCTTTTTAGTGATGATTCAAAAACCACAATAACAAACAAACCCATCTTTAACCAGGAGATTAAGAATAATGGGTTAATTCGCAGCTGAGTTAAAGTCCTTTCTTGGCAGATTAAATATTTGATATACTAAAATAGTTTTTTCTAGCTATTCATACCATGTAAAGGTTAAGGTACTGACTTGTTTTTTAAAATTCATTGTTTCTAATGCATTAAAGAACTGGATTTAAAACAAAATGCCATAGCACATCATAAGTTAGCAGGGGATAGTAAGCAGGAGTAGTGATTATTCTGATAGGTATTTATACAAATAGGCAATGTAAAGATAACCACTTAATTCTACTACATAAATTATATTCCTTTCTGGTCTTTTAAACATCTATACTATGATATTCTTCAAAAAAAGAATGGTCTCATACCACATATGCAACCTTTTTTCTTTCTGCTTTTATCATTTAATATTGTGTTGTGAGCATTTTCACCATTTGAAGTATTTTTTAAATGAATAAATGTTTGTTATACTTGTACAGGTGATCTGTAGTTTACACATTTTCATACTGTAGGACTGTTCCATTGCTTCAAAATTTAGCATGTAATTCACTTTTTCTGATTATGACCTTGGGATTCATATCAATCAATGAAATGAGTAAAAGTATACGATCATTTTTAAAGCTCTTGTTACTTATTGACAAAATGTATTACCACACTATGTAATGAGCACATGACATCCTTTGTTTCAGTCATGACAATTTGCCCTGGTTCTGTTCTCTGAGATTGACTTCCCAGTCCACTGTGGTCTATCGCTCTTGGCTACACCTTCCAACACACCCCCCTTTCTTCGTTACTCCTCTTGGTTGCCTTTGAAGAAATTGCTCTCGGGCATTTGAGTAGCTTTCTAAGCCTGCTTCCTGCTCTTAGAAAGTTGGGAGTCCCAGGGTATTTTACATGTTTAATAGTTGCAGTCCCTTTCACTTCAGGCTGCTGATGCTTTTGCCTCTATAGCTCTTTCAAAAATATTGTGGTATCCTATTTATCTTCTTTGAGTCTTCCCCATGTGCTAAAAAGACATATCCATAATTCTTTTGGACACGACTCTATCTAGACATAGTTTCTGTTTCTTTGGACAATTGCCCTAAAATCTCAAAGCACGTGGCTGACCCCAGAGTAGGAGAGGGAGGGCACTAGAAAGTTACATGGAGAAGGGAAAGGCTACCGGAAAATGTGAATATTTGGGGCTATTTTTGCCATCTACCACACTACAGAAGAAGGAAAGAAGGGATATTGGAGTGTAACTAGCAATCTCTGCCATAGATGTGGATGAAATTCTTAATCCACAAGCTAATTTTCTTTTTAAAATTCTGTGTAAGTTGTTTGATATACTCCTAATATTTAGGATTGCAGATGACAAGCCTTGGGATTACCTAGATTTTTGCTGCTTTTAAATAACCATTTTTTAATGTAGCCTACCTCTTCTTTATTTTTTTAACTTGTAAGGCAAAAATGTTTGTTTATTATATAGATGTATCTCTTTTACATAGTTTAACATGAAGTATAAAGGATATTTTAACCTATATACTCAGAAAGTTTGGGGAGCTTTAGAATTTTTTTTCAAAATATATCTCTATGAGAAGTTTCTTTTTAAAACTGCAAATTCAATTTCTTGAAGAAATATTGTCTTACTCAGATTTTCTATTTCTTGTGTTTATTTAAAACTACAAATTCAATTTCTTGAAGAAATATAGTCATACTCAGATTTTCTATTTCTTGTGTTTATATCTTTGTGCCAATCAAGGAATTTGACTATATCATCTAAGCTGTTGGATTTACTGGCATATAGTTGTTAAACATATTCCCACATTTTCCTTTTAATGGCTGTGGGATCAATAATGATATCTCCTCTTTTATTCTCAATATTGGCAATTTTTTTTTTTTTTATCAATTTGGCTATGGATTTATCAGTCTTATTAACCTATTAAAAGAACCACCTTTGGTTTTATTAATTTTCTTGAGTGTATTTTTTTATTTCATTATTTGTTTTCTTATCTTTATGTTCTCCCTTTATATTTTCAGATTTGTTTGCTGTTTATTTTTTCTATTTTTTTATTTTTTATGTTTGTAAAGTGGAAGCTTAGAGCATTGATTTGAGGTCTAATTTTTCAATACAGACATTTAATGAATAAATTTCCCTTGAAGCATCTCACGTATTTTACTATGTAGTTTTTTGATTGAAATGTAGTTCAAAATATTTTCTAATTCTCTTGCAATTCATTCTTTGCTTCACGGACTATTTGGAAGTATATTGGTGAATTTCCAACTATTTGTGGATATTTCAGTTAACTTTATGACACCGAGTTCTAGTTTAATCCTATTAGAGTCACAGAATATACTTTGTGTGACTTTAACCCTTTGACATTTATTGAGATTTGTTTTATGGTCCAGACTATTGTCTGTATTGGTGAAAGACTCATGTACACTTAAAAAGAATGTGTATGCTGCTATTACTGAGTACATTTGCTTTTCTTTTCTTTCCTCCCTCCTTTCTTCCTTCCTTCTTTCCTTTCTTCCTTCCTTTTTCTTGTCATTAAGATTTACTTATTAGCTTTCAGCAATTTGATGTACCCTGGTTCATTTTATGTGAGTGCCTGTGGGGGGGAGTGTGTGTGTGTGTGTGTGTGTGTGTGTGTGTGAGAGAGAGAGAGAGAGAGAGAGTGTTTATTCTGCTTAGAGTTCTGTGAGCTTCTTGAAACTCTAGTTTGATTCCATTTCTTAGCTGAGGAAATTCTTAGCCATTATTTCTTCATATATTTCTTTTTTCCCATTTTTCTCTCTTCTCTTTCCAGTATTCCATTCACATATATTTTAGGCTCTTTGACATTTTCCCTGGTCTTCCTGTATGCTCTGTTCATTTTTTTTTCCTTCATTTTTTGTTGCTGTTGGGTGTTTTATTTCTTATTTTTGTATTTGTTTGGATAATTTTTATTGACCTATTGCAAGTTTACTAATATTTTTCACTGTTATGCCCAGCTTTATAATAAACCTTTTGGTGAATTTCTTCATCTCTAATGTTATACTTTTTTCTAGAATTTTCATTTGACTCATTTTTTAATAGTTTCTATTTTTCTGCTGAAATTCCCCTTCTGTTCATGGATTTTGTTCCTTTTTTCCATTAGATTATTTAAATATTAATTACAGTTATTGTAAAGTCCCTGTTTGATAGTCCCAACACCTGGGCTATCTCTCATTTGGTTTTGTAGATGCTTTTATTTCTTAACAACAGATACTTTTTGTTTTTATGTCTCATAATATTTGATTGAATATCTAATAATACATATAAAAATACTAGAATCTAAGGTAAAAATATTTATGACTGGAAATAAGTATACCACTTCCTCTCAGGCCATTGCTATGGTTGGTCCTATTAAACTATTCAGTAGTTGAGCTGGAATGGGGTGTTGCTGTTGATATATCTACCTTTAGTATACCACAGGATTCAAATCCTTCCAGTAGTGGGCTACTGCTGCCTTGTGCTTAGTGTGGGTGTACTAGTTTGCTAGGGCTGCCATAAAAACCAAAATGCTGCAAACTTAATAACTCAAACAACAGAATTTTAATGTCTCACAATTCTGCAGGCTAGAAGTCTGCCATGCTGCCTCTGAAAGCACTAGGGAAAGATTTGTTCCAGGCTTCTTACCTGGCTTCTAGAAGTTTCTTGGCTTGTGGCAGCGTTACTCCAATCTTTACATGGCATTCTCTCTGTGTAGGTGTCTGTTCCCAGATTTCCCCTTTTCATAACATCAGTCACACTGGATTAGTGACTCATTCTACTGCAGTATGACATCAGTTGAATGTAACTAAATACATCTGCAATAACCCTATTTTCAAATAATGTCACATTGAGATAACAAGCATTAGAACTTCAACATTTGGGTTTTGTGGGGAACACAATCTAACTTGTAACAGTAAATATGGTAGTGCTGGACGTTTTTACTGAGAGCTCCATCCTCTGCTGTCACCAGGTGCTGCACACCTGTGCCACAGACGGATTCTCTGTACATGCTCTTGGGCCTTCAGCAGTGGTATATTGCCATTGCTCATTGTTTGGTGCAAGGCTGGTTTTGAGGGCAGGTGCAATTCTCTGCTCTTCTACTCTTGCCTCAGTCTTGGGCAGACCCTGTGTCCCTGGCACTCAAAAGTGAGGACGTTCTTTGAATACCTGGTCCTTCCCTCATGGCAGACAAACTCTTCCTCACATATTGTGCAGGGTCTAGATATCAAGTGTATTTCTTACTCCTCCACACCTGGCATCTGAAAGCTTTGGCTGTGAGTGAATTTCCTGTTCTTACCCCAGTGGCAACAATTTCTTGTTTTGTATCAGTCAGTGCAGGATCCACAGGCCCAAGCAGATTTCCTGATTGCCCCAATGGCTTTGGTGTGTTGTTATTTCGTGGTGGAATTGGAGGAAAGTGGCAGGTTTTCTATGCTTCGCTCTGAGGTATCCAAACTTTGCCTGAAACCAAGTGTGAAAAAGTATTCGCTCCTACTCCCACCAGCAGACAGCTTTAGTTTCTACCCTTTATGTTAGTGGCAGCCAGTCTTTGCCTTGGACCTGGGGAAGGGAGAATCTCCTTTCCCTCATTCTGTGACAGTTAACTTTTCCTGCCAAAGCAGGATTAGGTCCCAGAAAAAGAGTACTTTTTTTTTTTCTAGTTTTCTTTTGTTTAGTTTCAGGGATAGGTCTAGCAGGTTTCTATCCTGTTTCCCAGTGGTGGCTGATCACTATCTTGCATTCAAGCACTATTTGAGCCAGTTATGGGCATCTCCAGGTATAATTACTCCGCTCTCAAATCTTAGCATGCCCTGCAAGCCTGTGACACAAAGAGAGCTCATTCAGTTCTCTTGCCCTGCCCCCGATGCTTTTCATGAAAGCCTAGTGGAGGACTATAGAAAAGAGATGCAGGATGGGAACAAATTATTTTTATATGGGGCTCCCCTGTATTTTGCACAGTCACTCTAGCCCATGGAAGGGTTTGTCACCTTTTGGAATTACATTTACTCTATTACCTTGTAACCTCAACTCCCTGCTGAGCTCAAAAAATATAGATTATCCAGAATTTTTTCATTGTTAAGTTTGGAGTGACATTCTGTTTCAGATTTATACATCTTAAGTGTGGGTGGAACCATCCAATATCTCTGGTACATTCCTCATAAACACCTATATTTTTATATCAGATTTTCATTCTCTGTCTTTCACAGTTCTCATATTTTCTTTTATAAATTATTCTCCTTCTCCATTTCCTCTGTGTTTTCTACTCCAGATCTTTGATAATGATTTCCTGTCAATAATTTTCTTTGCTTCAATGGGTATTTTAAGATTTGGTTTTCATACTCCCTCAAGACAATCTTTTTAGTCCAGAGTATTGTCTTTGAATCACACATGTTGGCTTTCCTTTGTGTATTACTCTCCCTGCTCTTATTTCAGATCTCCTTATAACCTACTGAGGAAAAGGAAGAAGGTTTTCTAACATTCCTTAAATTACATGATGCTATCGTACTTCCTGATATAAATACTTTCATTTGAGTTTTAGGATGATGTTCCTTTTATTTTGTGCTGCCAGCCTATTTTTTTCAATGTCACCAGCTTTGTTTCTTTTTAAACTATTTTTTGTTTAGAAGTGACATTTGCACACAGGAAGTATGTGTGCGATCTATAGTTTTCCTAAGTGTTCTTTGTGATCTTGGTAGAGTTGCCATCTCATTGCTATGATTAGAAGGCAAGTTGCGTTACACCAATTTTAGGACAATTTCTAGCATACATTACTTTTATAAGTTACATTGGTGATAACAGATGAAGGTTATATCTTTCCTGATCTTCTTTCCACGTTAATTAATTTAAACCAACTGAATACATGAAAAACAAATGAATAGCCTTTTGTTTCTTTTCTTTTGCTTTTTCTCCCTCCTCTTCTCTCAGCTATAGTGCTTTACTTTTGGGGAATTATGCTGCCCAGGAGGCACTCTGTTCTGAGATTTCTTGTATGATGTTCAATAAAAACGACATCTTCAAAATAAGTACAGAAAGGGCCGGCCCGGTGGTGCACTGGAGAGTGCGCCGCTTGGGAGCGTGGCGACGCTCCCGCTGAGGGTTCGGATCCCATGTGGAGACCGGTTCCCGCTCACTGGTTGAGCGTGGTGTGGGCACAACACCGAGGGTTGCGATCCCGTTGCCGGTCCCTGGTACAGGCACGACACCGAGGGTTGTGATCTCGTTACCGGTCAGTAAAAAAAAAGACAAAAAAGGAAAATAAAACAAAAAAACAAAATAAGTACAGAAAGTAAGATTCTGGTAATAGTTAGGAAATGGCTATGGGGTATTCTGACCAACACCAAAAACCATCTACACTGATGAGCACAGGTCTGCTGACTTCTGATCAAGAGATTGATTGTGGACTGGAGCCGTTTCCTGCTTACCTACTTCCAAGAACAGCAAGTTTATTTTGTTTCATATGACAGAGCCACAAATGTAGTATAATTAATTGAATTTATCAGTGAAGCTCCATGACTTTGGTAATTTATGTTTCTCTTTAATTTTAGCAGTGAGTTTAGTGATTTGGGTTTAACATTATTATATAAAGGCATTTCCCCCTCTTCATTTATGGGCGTCTAGGAGGAAGTTGTAAAACTGAATCAGACACTACTAGTCAGACTCCACGTTTGTTCGTTCGTTCATTCATTCATTCATTTGCTCATTCATTTATTTATTTATTCATTATTGCATTTATTTGTTTATTTATTTATTATTAATTAATTAATTAATTTATTTATTTATCTCTTTTGGCAGCTGGCCGGTACAGGGATCCAACCCCTTGACCTTGGTGTTATAACACCACGCTGTAACCAGCTGAGCTAACTGGCCAACCCAGACTCCATTTTTACACTGAAAACATAACATCAAGTTTTCAGAAAATGACATATATTCTGTAGTCATCATGTTGATGCTGAAAATGATGATTTTTGATAAAGTAACTAAACAGCTGTTTGTTACAGATATGGCATAAGAGGTGTGTGGTACTTAATCACTAAACTGCATCTGTGGTTTAATCAATTGTTGTCATATATTTATTGAGTGCCTAGCAGGCAGGCTGAGCTATCAGGCCTCCACTGTGGCATCACACTATGAATTTCAGAGCTTTGAAATTTGACAGAGCATTCTTAAAGCAGCCATTCTTAAATTTGGCTTTTAGGCTGTTAGCTGGTCAGATAAAATGTAACTTTTGTCAATTTCAATCTGTGCTAGGAAAGAACATCTAAATTAAAATCAAACAAAAAGTGGTGTGCTCATTTCCCTTTCAATTTTTCTCCCACTTTAGCATATATTTCACCCTCTAAGTCTGGAATATATATGGCATAACTCTGTGCTTTGATGCTAAGTTATCTGTTCTGCATTTTTATGAACAGTCCAGTTCAGTCTGACTTCTTGATTTCTGATTGGGGCTTGCTAGAGATAGCAGTGGAAGAACTAAAATCTTGGTGAAAAACAATCTTGGAAAATGATAAGCATAATAGATCTGAAACATAAATTGGAATAACTAGGTAGAGATGGGAGCTCCCAAAATAAACCAGACCTCTCATGTGAAAACCTTCATACATCTTAAAATTTGAGGTAAAGGAAATAGGATTGGAAACTAAAGCTGTTAGGGAAATACTTCATCCCAAATTTGTTATGTATTAGTACCTGCATAGCCACTCCTCCCAATTTTCCATCCTTTCAAATAAGCTTAATCTAGAGTTACAGAGTTTAAGAAATTGCACTACCACAGTTGGCAACATGAAGAGTCACATTTTGCTCTTAAGCCTTTATGGCTACAAATCCAGTGCTCTTTCTCCTCTACTATTCTGCCTACAATATGTAGAATACTATTCAAGCTTTGTAGTTAAAAAGGACTTGTTTGACCCTTCATGGGTTAATATCTAGCTGAGAGATTTGGATATATCAGTGTAAACAGTACATTTGTGTAGAACATGAAAGGAATCATTCCAATAAGAAGGAAAATTTCAAAGGAGAGAATACTTATGACTGGGGAAGTTAGGTATGTCTTTGTGACATACCTTTGGCAGAGAACAATTAAAATATTCAGTAAGTGTTAGGTGGCCTGAGAGTCTCAAGAGTAGATTCAAGCACTAAGAAACAAGAACAAGAATTATAAGTCAAAACAGATAAATATTATCATACTAACTTGCCTTCAAAAGTAAGATTTAATGTATAGTCTCCATTTTCTGTCTTATTTCTATTTTCACTTGAGATATAGAGCCATCTTATTGCTTTTTACACATTCAGGTAACTTGGTAAACAAAGTTAAGACAATGTGTCTACATGGAGCAGCCTAAACATACAATGTGTGTGGAAGCTAGTTAAACGGTGATAAAACGTCATTCAGCATTTGGGGCATACAGGATTTTGGGAGTGAAATGCAGGATGTAACAGCTTAACTTGGTTCTTATAGAGACATCAACAGCCTAATCCTGCTACATTGTTAGGAAATAGCTTTGATGTTCTGCACAAGAGGCAACTTTTATAAATATTTTTTAAAACTTTAAAATATTTATGAGAGGATAATGAGGGAACTTTAAGAAAAGAGGTGAGTAATGAGCTGTAGGGTAGACAAGAAGTAGATAATAAATGCTTTTGGAAGAATGAATGCATTAGTGTGTCTGAATGAACAGGCCCATTTTTAGGTGCATTTGAACAAAAGTCAGGAAAAGTAAGTAGTAGCTTGGCTGTGAACAACCAGGTTAAAACGTCTGGATTTTTCATTAGGTGATTGGGAACAATAAAAACATTTGAGCAGTAAAAGGGAGAGTTCTAGTAGTATTATAGGAGGTTAAAATTGGCAGGGGTACATTTTATCAGAGGAAAGAGAGCCTGAAGGCAGAGTATTAGGCAGTTTTTGTTATATAACAAAGAGCCTCAAAATATCAGAGCCTCATAACCACAAGCATTTACAGCTTCTCTTTCATAGTTTCATAGGTCAGCTGAAGCAGCTTGACTTCAGACTGCAATCTTCTGGGCTTGCTGTTGACTGCAGGCTGGGTTACTAGTGTCTCATGGTGGGACCAGCATCCACTGGGGATGTTTTTTCTCATGGCAATGAAACAAGCACAACAAAAAACATGTGCTGACAAAGTCGCAGCTCAGAAGTAGTTATTGTCATTTCCTCCTACATTTCTTTGGTCAAGCTCAGCATCAGTCTGGTGGGAAAATATACTTTACCTATTCTAATGGTACTTCAATGTCACATGGAAAAGGGTGTGACAGTATAATTGTGATTCAGGGAAGGAGTGAAGAACTGGGAACAAGGACAAAATCTACAACATAGAAAAAAACTGTTTTGGGTCCTACTGCAGCAATCTAGACATGTGGTGACAACAGACTTGAATAGTGTAGTGACAGAAGAAATTTATATTTATAGGAAGGAAAGAATTCAAGAAGGAAAGAATTCAAGAGCTTAATGAATAAAGAATAGTATTCCTGACTAACCTATTATCAGGAATTTGGGGAAAGGATCCAAAATCAATACAAAGTTCCAAGTGACTGAGTAGATGACTGAGGATGAGAAATTTGTCTTAAAGACATAAAATTACAAAGTTGAAAAAATGCTCTGAAAGCCATGTCCGGCAAACTCCAAAATCCATAATCTCAACCATTGTGTATATTGCTATGAGTCATATTATTGTCAAAAATAAAGCACAATATGGGTCATATGTCTGGGAAATTGGACAGGTCAGCATTGCTCTTAATTGGATTTATTGGTTCATTTACTCTGTATACCTATTGAGATCAGATAAACCATCAATAAAAGAAAAAAAATTAATATATTAGCAAAAAGAATAATTACAAAAATACTTTAACTAAATGAAATAGAAACTGCCTAAAATGATACAGAAACAAAAAGTTGTCTTTTAGAAGAAAAAAAAAAAAAAAAAAAAAATAGATAAACCATTAGCTAGGCTAACTAAAAAGAGAGAAGGCCCAAATAACAAAAATTAGAAATGAAAAAGGAGACATTACAACACATACCACAGAAATGCAAAGAATCACTAGAGACTATCATAAACAACTCTATGCTAACAAATTTGAAAACCTGGAGGAAATGGACATGTACAAACTACCAAGACTGAACCAAGAAGACACAGAAAACTTGAACAGACCAATACCAAACAATGAGGTTGAAGAAGTAAACTGCAGTCTCCCAAAAAAGAAAAGCCCAGGACCAGATAACTTTACTTTTGAATTCTACCAAATCTTTAAAGAAGAATGAATACCAATTCTCTTCAAACTGTTCCAAAAAACAGAAACAGAGGCTATTCTCCCAAACTCACTGTATGAGGCCAACGTCACACTGATACCAAAACCAGACAAAGACACAGCAACAAAAAAAAGAAAACTGCAGGACAATATTATTCATGAACATAGATTCAAAAATATTTAATAAAATTTTAGCAATCAGAATGCAGCAACACATCAAAAAGATTATACACCATGATCAAGTGGGATCATCCCAGTGATGCAAGGATGGTTCAACACACACAAGTCAATAAATGTGATACACCACATAAACAAAATCAAGGACAAAAACCATATGATTATCTCAAAAGATGGAGAAAAAGCATCTTACAAAATTCAACTTCCCTTTATGATAAAGACTCTCAGCAAATTAGATCTAGAAGGATAGTATCTCAATACAATAAAAGCCATATATAACAAACCCACCACCAATATCATTCTGAATGGGGAAAACTTGAAATCTTTCCCCTTAAGAATGGAAATAAGACAAGGATGCCCACTCTCACCATTCCTATTTAGCACAGTTAACATAGTGTTGGAAGTACTATACAGAGCAATCAGGCAAGACAAAGAAAAAAAGAGCATAAAGATTGGAAAACACTAAGTCAAATTATTCCTGTAGAAGACATGATCCTATATATAGAAAAACCTAAAGATTCTACAAAAAAGAAGACTCTTAGAGGTGATAAACAATTTTAGTAAAGTTTAAAGATACAAAAACAGCATGCAAAAATCAGTAGCATTTTTGTACTCCAACAACAAACTAGCAGAAAAAGAAATCAAGAAAGCTAGCCCATTTGCAATGGTCACCAAAGAAATAAAACCCCTAGGAATAAAGTTAACCAAGGATGTGAAAGATCTCTATAACAAGAATTACAAATTACTGTTGAGAGAAATTAAAGAGTGTACAAAAAGGTGGAAAGACATTCCATGCTCTTGGATTGGAAGAAAATGTGAAAATTTTGGACATTGTGAAAATGTCCGTACTACCCAAAGTGATCTACAGATTTAATATAATTCCCATCAAAAAACCAATGACATTCTTCACAGAAATAGAAAAAGCATCCTAATATACATATGGAACAACAAAAGATCCCAAATAGCCAAAATAATCCTGAGCAAATGAAATAAAGCTGGAGAAAACACTACCTGACTTCAAATTATACTACAAAGCTGTAGTAACCAAAGCATCACGGTACTGTCATAAAAACAGGCACATGGACCAAGGGAAAAGCTAAGAGAATGCAGACATCAACCCATATACTTACAGACAACTGATCTTTGACAAAGGCACCAAGAATGTACACTGGGGATAAGACTGCCTCTTCAATGCATGGTGCTGGAAAATATGGACATCCATATGTAGAAGTATGAAACTAGACCTGTACCTCTCTCTGTATACCAAATTCAACTCAAAATGGATTAAAGACTTAAGTATACATCCTGAAACCATAAAACTTCTAATAGAAAACATAGGGGAAACACTTCAGGAAGTAAGACTGGACAAAGTCTTTATGAATAAGACCCCAAAACATAAGCAACAAATGGAAAACTAAATGCAATTATGCCAAACTAAAAAGCTTCTGCACAGCAAAAAAAAAAAAAAAAAAAAAAAAAAAAAACAATTAACAGAGTGAAAAGACAACCTACAGAGTGGGAGAAAATATTTACAATCTATGCATCTGACAAAGGATTAATATCTAGAATATACAAGAAACTCAAACAACTTAACAGTAAAAAAACAAATAATCTGATTTAAAAATGGGCAAAGGGGCTGAATAGGCATTTCTCAAAGGAAGATATACAAATAGCCAACAGACATATGAAAAAATGCTCAACGTCTCAGCATTGGGGAAATGCAAATCAAAATGACATTGAGATATCATCTCTCTCCAGTTAGACTGGCTATTACCAAACAGAGAATAACAAATGCTGATGAGGATGCAGAGAAAGGGGAATGCTTCTACACTGTTGCCTGGGCTGGAAATTGGTGCAGCCATTATGGAAAATGGTTTGGAGGTTACTTAAATTACAACAGATAGAACTGCCAAATGATCCAGCATTTTCATTGCTGGGTATGTACCCAAAGGAATGGAAATCATCATGTTGAAGGGATACCTGTACTCCCATGTTTATTCCTGCTCTATTTACAATAGCCAGAAGTTATAACCAACTTAAATGTCCATCACTGGATGACTGGATAAGGAAAATGTGCTATATATACACCATGGAATACTACTCTGCCATTAAAAAGAATGAAATACTGCTATTGCAACAACATGGATGATATTAGAGAAAATTATTTTAATTCAAATAAGCCAAACACAGGAAGAGAAATACCACATGTCCTCACTTATAAGTTGGAGCTAAAAAATAAATAACTAAATAGTAAATAAAAAAAGAATGAATGATCCAGCAATCACAATAATATGTTGAACTTTCCAAAGAATGGAACAGTACTGAGGTTACAAGACATAGGAAAGGGGGAAGAGGACGGTAAGGGAGGAATTGGTAAAGGTCCATGAAAGTTGATTATATTATATAGTGTTGAATATACGAATTATCCTGATTTGACCATCACATATAGCACACGGTTATTGATATGCAATGTTGTACCCCACAGATATATGCAATCAACTAAGTTTCAATTAAAAAAAAAAGAAAAATATCATTAACTGTACGGAGGGCCTTCAAAAAGTTCATGGAAAGATTCGTATTATCTTTTAATTATATTTTTCCATGAACTTTTTGACATAAGCTCATATTTACCTCTATTTGCATGATTGTCATCTTGCCAAAATTTGGAAGAGTGAAACACAGAACTCGGTAAAACTGTAACTGGAAATATAAATATTTTCTAGACACA
The DNA here is from genome assembly GCF_000696425.1 of Galeopterus variegatus. Lineage (NCBI taxonomy): Eukaryota > Metazoa > Chordata > Mammalia > Dermoptera > Cynocephalidae > Galeopterus > Galeopterus variegatus. The sequence continues at coordinate 231,452 of NW_007729085.1, forward strand.
GAGACCTTAATTTATGTAAAAGTAAAATTTTTAACCCGTCAGAGCTATTGAAGAGCATATAAATTGTTGAGTGGCTTGGACTTAAGTATTAAAGTCAATCTCAGGAGGTCTGAAACTTTTCCACTGAAGCTGATTTTATAGCTTAATCCTTAGTATTTCTATAAGGAGGAGTAAAATAATTAAAAGGGTTGAAGGGGAAGAAGAGAAATTTTCATGAAAATGCCAACAAACATTACATTTGCACATAAGTTGGGCCTAAAAATCCTTAAAACACACAGCTAATTGGGGTTGGGGTTTAGAAAGAAAGAAAGAGGAATTCTGCATTTTAGAAGCAGTCATATTTTTCCTTGATTCCTTGGCAGCTCCTAGCTCCAAAATGATAAATCAAGAGAAAATGAAAATTCAGCATTGTCTGAGATAGCTATAGGCTATAAAGTATTCTAAAAATACTTTCTTTTTGTTTTTAATATTTGATTATACTATCAAGTGTATGCATATTATGAAGTGAACATATACATAGATAGGTCATAGTAAATTCATTTTAGATATGAGCATATGTTCACTTTTATAAGGAAAAAAAAAAATACGGTATAGTGGAGTCACATAGAATTAAGCCAAAACTGAAGTTTACCAGATACTGATTGTGTGAGTTGGTTGCCATTCTCCTAGACTTAATTTCCACATCTCTTAGGGAAGTTAAAAAAAAAAAACTTCATGAGTTTGATCTGATGATGAAATCAGATTATATGTATGTATGTGGATACTTCAAAAAGTTTGTGGAAAGATCCATGTTATCTTTTAATTTTATTTTCCACAAACTTTTTGAAGTACCCTTGTATAGCTTAGCTCTATAGCACTAAGCATATAATAAACTATATAAATGATCTCCGTTATTGTTGTTATTGTTAAATTACTCTCAGTGCAGAAATATACTGAGTGTCGACACCTGACACCAGAAGCCTGATAATTTGAAAATCATAGTATTGATTTTGATGATTTACGCAATTACTGTGTATAACGTTTTAAAGCTACTTTAAAATATTAGCTCATCTACACTATATCTCTAGGTGATTTTATTCATAATCTGTACTAACATCTTTTCTATTTGTTTCTGTACTAAAGTTTTTCTTTAAACTCCAAATTCATATGTCCTACTGCATATTTGAAATAGCAACTTGTATATCTCTTATGTTGCATGTTCAAAACTGATCTTTTGACCAAATGCATAAACTGTCTTTCCCCCAAAAGTACATGCCAACATGTGAGCATGCACACACACACAATAATAATAACAAAAACACTGACCAACCAACTGTTCCAGTTACTGGAATAACAATAACACCAAAAATTAGTGGCTTGCACAATATAATGTATATTTTGCTCATGTCTGCACTTTAGGCAGGGTTTGGTAGTTAAATCTTGTCTCTGCTACACTTACTGTCAGATAGGATCACTCTGAAGACTGGGAGCTGGAATCATCTGAAGGCTCATTCACTCTCATGTCATTTGGTTGATGCTGGTTTTCAGCTGAGACCTTAACTGGAGCTGAAAGTCTGAACAGCTACACAGTCCTTTCTATGTATCCTAAGCTTCCATACAACTTGGTGACTGGCTTCCAAGTGTGAGCCTCCTGTGAGTGAGACTACCTTTGTGATCTAGCCTCATAAGTCATGCAGCAACCTTCCCATTGAGTTCTATTTGTGTATTAGTCTGCTTCTGTTGCTTATAAGTACCAGAAACTGGGTGATTTACAAAGAAACCAAAATTTATTGCTTACAGTTTCAGAGGCTGGGAAGTCCAAAATCCAGGGAACACATCTGGTGAGGATCGGAGTGACAGTGACCCCAAGGTCTCAATGGCAGATATCCAGAAACTGGGTGATTTACAAAGAAACCAAAATTTATTGCTTACAGTTTCAGAGGCTGGGAAGTCCAAAATCCAGGGAACACATCTGGTGAGGATCGGAGTGACAGTGACCCCAAGGTCTCAATGGCAGATATGGTGGGGTGCAGAGAGAGAGAGAGCGAGACAGAGAGAGAGCGAGACTCTCATATGCTCTCCTTTCAAAAACCTCAGAACCATACCCATGACCACCATTATTAATCCATTCACTATGGCAGAACCCTCACAATCTAATCACCTCTTCAAAGCCCCACATTTTCATTACCATAATAGGATTTTCCACTCTCAACAGCGACAGCAGGGATTAAGCTATAGTGACTTTGGGGGGGCTATTCAATCCACTGCAATTCATCAGTGCAATCACAATGATCCAACTGGGCTCGAAGGAGGTGAAAGAAACTCTGTCTCTAGATGAGACGTTGCAAGATTCTGGAACTGCATGTGGGATCAGAAATGTATGTTGATATAGTCATTTCCAGAAAATGCAATCTGCCACACCAACCATGAAACAAAAGCCAGCTCTTTTATCAATGATTCCAATCTCATTAGATGTTACTATCATCCTCCAATTTGCTCACACCTCAAACCAAGAAATCAGCCTTAATTTATCTTCTTCTTTTATTCCCCACATCAGAAGTCCAGCTGGTTTCATCACTTGTATTATATATCTTGAATCCTTTTTCTTATCTCCTTTCGTGTTGTTTCTTCCTAACTCCCAAATATTTTTTTTCTTTCTCCTAAACCTCACCAGTAACTCCTAACACATGATCTGCTACTTTTTTGTCCCTCTCCAATCCATTCTCCACATATGTGCAAGTTACCTTTAGTAACAAATATTAGGTCATATCATTTCCTTGTTTAAAACTGCCACACATAAACAGGGAGTATTTTTCTTAATTTTCTTATACGGAAGTGTGATATGGGTATGTGAAACATGCCAATTGTGTACAATGGAAAGAGAGCAGCTTCATATATGTACAACAAATGTCTCAAGCACCTTTGATTGTTTAAACAGCTAAGTTTATATTCAGTTACTTTCTCCCTTGGAATAATACGGAAAAAAGAAAGGGTAGATGTGTGTTTTTTTAAAAAAACACCCTGAAGATCATGTTTTCTTTTCTGATATTTCTTTAAAAGCATATTATTATTTTTTCCTATAAATAAGTAAAAAGGTCATAAACTCTTTCTTTCCTTCCTCTAACCATAATTTTGGATTAGATTCCATGCCTTTAATTTTTTATGTATTAAATACTTCCAGCATATAATTGCATAAGGCAAACAGCCATCTTGAAAAGACAGAGATTGTTTATGTATTATTTACTATTTCTACTGAGCTGCTTCATGTTCACATAAAATACATTTATTTATATGTCAACTGAGGCTAAAAAAGTAATAAGATTTTAGGTAAGTTAAAAACATATTTCTCAAAGTCCTCTGTATTTTTTCTGCTTTTTAGACCTGATTTTCCTTGTGCTCAATTGTACATTTACATAATAAAATTATCTCTTGAAATATAATCTTTAATCTGTAATCTATAATACAAAATGCATAATATATTGATAAATTTATATTTGTTTATACACGCACTTCTTTGGCAAGAATTTTTAAGTTGTTACTTTTTTTCTCCAACCATTCCATATTTTATGTAATGGAATTCACAGAAGGTGCTTATAAACATGTAGTTTATATTTTATAAATGCTTATTATTCTTTTATTTTTCTTTCGCTAGTGGTGGTCTTCCTAGTGACAGGTTTTATTTTTCTTCCAAACTGTGAAACAGCATATATTGTGTATGCCTGGGGCATGCATGTATGCCTTTAAGCAATATGTGGACTTTTCTTTCTTCATCAAAAAGTTGACAGGTATCCTAAATTTACTAGTGGGGATTTTACCTCTTTTCAATTCATATCCTTCTAATAATTCTTTAGCTACTTCATGAATTTGTGTTCTATTTTAGTTTAATTGAAGGCATTTTATATTTAAGTTCTTGACAGAATAAACAATCTTGAGGATATATCCTGACCTCAATACATTTGGGACTACATTGAAAAATATTAATTTTTTGGAAAATGAGGTGTGTTTCAATGTTTTACAATTTTCTTTTTCTAATTACCTCTACTCTGAAACATCATTATTCAAATTGGTCTGCATTTACAAATGATCTTAGCAAAACCTGACATTTCACAGGAACGTTTTTGAAAAAGTGAAAAATTATTCTCCCAAGAGACAGCTTTTTTATTCTTTAAAAATTGTTAATCTACAGTACACAGTTTACATAGTATGATAATGTGTATGAGAATACTTTAATTAATGAAATTATTAAATATCTGTACTTTAGATTTTGAAGTCATTGTATTATTTCTCTACTGCTTAGTAACAAATGATCACAGACTTAGTGCTTTAAAACAACACATTAGTATTACCTCTCCGTGTCTGTGGGTCAGGAATCTAGTCATGGCTTGGCTGTATCCTGTGCTTCAGGACCTCTCACAAGATATTGACCAAGGCTGGAGTCTCATCTAATGGCCTGAGTCTAAGGTCTGCTTCTTAGTTCTGTAGTTTTGACAACATTAACTTCTTTCAGTCTGTTGGACTATGGGCCTCAGTTCCTGGATGGCTGAGGCCTGGAGGCTTCCCTCTGTTGCTTGCTGCATAGTCCTCTCCAACATAGCCGCTTGCCATATCGAGTGTGCAAGTTGACAAAGCAATTGCGAGTGCGAGCAAAATGGAAGTTATAGTCTTATGTTACTGTTGGGTTTTTAATATTCATCTCCCTGATTTCATCCTAAATGCACACATGAGCTGTTCTGAATCAGTGACAAATTTCTTATTAAATATTTCACGGAAAATAAGTGTTGCACCCATGTGTTTTAGTCCATTTTCTTAGGACTACAAGGTTACAGCCATGTCAATTATTCTAAGGGAAGAGGAGCTTTACTTCCTCCCAACCCCCAAGAAGAAAAATGATTATTCTGTGTTATGAAGATCAAGGAGGCACCTTGGCTTCCTTTTCCCTTTCCCCTCCAGGAAGAGTGTCTTCCTTCCTCCGGCCTTCTGTTCTGTAAATAAAATATCTGTAGGAGACAGATGATCCCTGTGTCCTGTCTATAGCCTAGACAAGTCTCCATGATCCTGGGTCTCATTCTTCCTTGAAATGTGTATCCTTAGGAAGGTAGCCTTTGCAGTCTTCCTGGCACCTTAGAGGCTTAACCAAGAGATTTACTCCTAGCTGTAATCATTTATCCTTCTTACCTAAAAGGTAAGTGTTGGGCTGGATCACAGACCCCTCTGTCCCATCCTGTGAAGGACCTGAGCCAGGTAGTAGAAAGAAAAACTGAGTAGCTGCTGGCAAAGTGGACATGGTTTATTCTAGACTTGAGCTCCACGGACCAACAGATCAGAGCCGCTGCCTTCCACATCGAAAAGTACCCAATAGTGGCAATGAGCCAAGGAGTACATGGGTGCTCATGAGCACTAACTATTCTTACATAACTTGTTTGCAACAGATATGCTGAATCGTACTCAGCCAGATATGAGGCATGAGGGCCTTACTCTACTAACTTCATTTTTTTCTCAATAAGTTTTACTATGCTTTTTGAATTAGAGCAATTAATTAGATAAACCACTATAGTCTAATTCTCACGGTATATTAACATGTTACTAGGAGGCTAGAGCTTTTGACCTGACCATTGAGAAATCTAGGCAAGTTTTATTCCTCCACAGTAACCTATTAATGGAAATGACAGTTCATCACCTTTCTTATATTGTATTAGTAAGAAGGAAATCATATTTAAGGGTAGTGGATTAAACAAGGGCGTAAATACTAGACTATTCTAGAAAGGGAAGATTATTAGGGGCCATCTTAGAATCTTCCTACCACAGCCACCTTTGAAGACATCAAAAATTTTGAGAATAGACATAACTAAGAACAATTGTATCAACTTATATTTGTGATGATAAAATTTAAAAATATAGTTTCACATCAACATTGCCTGAAACAAAAATTTTGGCTAAATCTGCCTGAAAAATTTTTAGATTTGTTGGTACCAGCCCAAATGTCCATCATCAGATGAGCATATAAGGAAACTGTGGTATATCTACACAAGGGAATACTACTCTGCCATAAAAAATGAAATACTACCATTCACAACAACATGGATTGACTTATGGAAAATTATATTAAGTGAAACAAGTCAGGCACAGAAAGAGAAATACCACATGTTCTCACTTATTTGTGGGAGCTAAAAAAAATAAATAAACACATAAAGTGCGGGGGAAGAGGACACAACAATTACAACAATTCCTTGAACTTGTTAAGAAAAATGAACAGATATGATGTGGGGCAGGGAGGGGAGAGAGAGAGGAGAAAGAAGAATGGGTAAAGTGTCATGAAAATCAACTGCAATGTATATTGAGAAGTTAAAGTAAAAAACAAACAAACAAACAAAAGACAAAACAAAAAAGAAAAAAAGACAAAATATTAGACTAATCATGTGTTCCACATAACAATATTCTGTATTCGACTTATGCAAATTCAGTTTTTTTTTCGTTAAATTTTTATTTTGTCAATATACAATATATATGATTATTATGGCCCATCACCGACACCTCCCTCCCTCGTCCCTCTCTCCCCTCCCCCCCAAGAATGTCCTTTCCGTTTGCTTGTTGTAACAACTTCAAAAAAGTATAGTTGTTATATCTTCTCCCCCCCCCCCCCCGGTTTTTTTTTGTGTGGATGTGGGTGAATTAATTTGTTTATTTTTTAGCTCCCA
>NW_007729085.1:239062-241973 GCF_000696425.1 Galeopterus variegatus
TTTGCAAATATTTTCTCCCACTCTGTTGGTTGTCTTTTAGCTCTGTTAATTGTTTCTTTTGCTGTGCAGAAGCTTTATAGTTTGATATAATCCCATTTGTGTATTTTTCCTTTGGTTGCCCATGCTTTGGGGGTTGTATTCAAGAAGTCTGTGTCCAGCCCCATTTGCTGAAGGGTTTCTCCTATGTTTTCCTTAATAAGTTTTATTGTTTCACAGTGCATATTTAAATCTTTAATCCATTTTGAGTTGATTTTAGTATATGGTGAGAGGTATGGGTCTAGTTTCATTCTCCTGCATATGGATATCCAGTTCTCCCAGCACCATTTGCTGAAGAGGCAGTCCTGACCCCATTGAAGAGGATTGGTGCCTTTGTCAAAGATCAGATGGCCGTAAGTGTGTGGGTTGATTTCTGGATTCTTAAGCAGTATCATCTTTTGCAGAGAAACACCAACTATCATGTCCATATGTGTTTTTCTAAGGCTTTCACATAGTGGTTTTGATTCTTATCTCAATGTCAGTTCCTCCATTTAATCAAGTAATTGCCAGAGGCCCTCACATAGATTTTTTTGATGACTCTGTTACCAATAAGCAAGATTTAAAAACATAACAAAACAAAACAAGAAACTAGCCATCAGTCAGAAGGCTACTTTTTGAAGGGACAGCAAATGGGTTGCAGATGGGCCACTGTTTACAGTTCCCTGGACATATCCTGAGGGCTTGGCGGATGTTTTCATCAGCATCACCACAACTTAGCATTTAAAATGTCCACTTAAAAGGAACCTCCAGCTTAAGAGAGAATAGGTGAAAAGTGAATTTCTCCTTAGCAGGCTGCACATAGAGTCCTAGAGGGTCTATCACAATTTTCTCCAGGCCAGGGTTGCTGCTCATTGTTAAAAAGGATGGACTAAGAGGAAGAGAAAGGTCTCTATGGCTAGAGGTGGTGGTGGGCAGTCACACTGGCTTCCTTTCAGTTTCTTCTTTTCCTTGTCAGAGCCTTGTCCTACTGGTGACACTCTGAGGGTGAGTCTCTGGGCGGCCACCGTCCTCCCATTCCATGGGGCTTGGCCTAAATATCATCTGCTTACAGACAATTTTTCTGACATCCTCTCTAAGTAGGTCCCTGTTACTATTCTTTGTCTTTGCACCCAATTATTTTCTTATTACCACCGGAAGGTTTTATGGAAGTACATTTTTTGAAAAATGACCTGTGATCCCATTTGGACCACAAATCCCAGAGTCTGTGTCTGTTCGGTTCATCGCTGTTCATCTACAATAGAACATTGCACATAGCAGTCACTCAAAAAAGTTTGTGGAATAAATGTTGAATGAAAGATTTTATAGAATGAACATATCTCCACTCAGGTCTTTATCTATCAGCCTGATTAATGTTTGATGTTCATAACTTTTCAAAATTAATTAAATTTAATAAAATTACTGTTACTTGAGTGGAAAAAATTATTTACCCAGCTTTTTAACAAACAATTAGCATTGGAGTTCCTTTTGTAAAGAGAACTTTTCCTCTAGACAAACATCTACATAGGCCATTTTGGTTGGGATAGGTGAGACACCAAGGGCATGGGTTAACTATTAAAATTAAAAAAAAAATTGCTGGGTGAAATGCTGCACACAAGTTGTTAGTAGTAATCTGAGGTTAAAGAAGGAAGACATACCACGTGGTGGGACCCTGGAGCCATCAAAGAAAGTGCTTAACAGTTAGGCAGATGCACAGTTTGTCATGGCAGGATAACTAGTCTTTGGAAAGCATAGTTGTCTAATCTGTTTTAAGTTGCTAACTTGGTCTGACATAAATCACTTTCATAGCATCAACCTTCGGAAGAGTTTACTGCATACGCACATTTTGGGGAAAAGTTTTGGAAAAACCAATGACAGGGGCTCTGTCCATACCTGATCACTTGAAAGTGGGAGCTAGAATAGCTGCAGAGGTGACAGGTAGGTGTAACTTAAATGCAGTGGCTTCATTCTATCCCTTTAAATTTTACCTCAAGTTTACAACTTGAAAACATTTTGGGGTGGTTGTGTTTGGGCTTTCAGAAATATCTCATTGCATTGAAGGATGTGTAAAGTCTCAGAACCGTAATATAAGCATAGAGTATAATCATTGGTTAAAAAGAAAGAGTGGTATTTTTAGTGACATGTTAAAAAAAAGCAAATGTGTGAATAATTTGTGATTTCTGCTTTTAAGGATGGAAATTCTGTATTTTCTATTTCAACAGCCAGTAGAAATTTCTGGTTACCATAATCCCAGGGGAAAGCTGAGAAATCCTAGGCTGTGCATCCTGTGAGAGAAACTCCCTTCCTGCCCATGCAGGGAGGGGAAAGAAAAAGAGAGACCTTGAGGACTGGGGTCCCTCACCCAGCCCAGCCCCCACCTGGAATTCCTCCCAAAGATAGAGGGCTCTTGGGCATTCTGTGGCTCTTTTGGGGCCTTACTCTTTGGAGTATTGTTTTTTCATTTTCATTGTCATTGAGAACTTATGTCTGCACCTTTTTCAGAGCCGCTAAGTCTGGGGAAACACCTGTAAATATAAAACCCACATGCTTAAGGGCATTCGTTTTTTCTCACTACACCAGACATGTAGTTAAGAAGTAAATGCCATGAGATGGGCATTTGAAAGAATCATTGATCTTACTTTCCTGTGATGTAAAAATCAGTAATAAAAACTCAAATTTGTTTCACCTTTTTGGTTAAAAAATTATAAGTGGCTAATACCTTGTTAAAATATATAAATCCATAAATTACTGTTATTGCCAAGCCACAAGTGAAATTATGCTTTTCCTTATACAAAATGACTCCGATTTTACTCTCACAGTTCTGTGGGCTTGATGGTTTGCCCTCTTAAACCTCAGAGGGGAGAAAATTCTTCTCTGCCTACTATTTTGCAGAAAAAGT
>NW_007729085.1:242473-245582 GCF_000696425.1 Galeopterus variegatus
TGCCCTCTTAAACCTCAGAGGGGAGAAAATTCTTCTCTGCCTACTATTTTGCAGAAAAAGTCTCTTTTTTTGAGATGCCTCTCATACATGGCTACCACATGGATTCAGGGAGGCCTTTCCAAAGGGCTTTAGAGCAGGTTCGTATTTGGTGCTTCAGCTGAGTTTATATTCATATATTTACTCTTGAATTACTCAGTATTGCTTCAGTTGTCCATTGATCTGAACCAGGGTCATTTGTGTTCAGCTGAGCTTCTAGGAAGAAATGTGTATGGAGGCAGTGTTGCTTAGAGGGAAAGAGCATAGGATTTGTACTTTGGAATCAGACACAGTGTGGTTGTCTTAGTCATGAAGCTTAATTTCTATGACAATCATTTTGCATATCTGTAGGACAGATTTATTTAGGATAACTTCTGCTACATTAGGTCCTATGGTTTAAGTGCCAAATAAGGGTACATTCTGAAAGTGGAAGTTACAATATGCAAATTGCTTTCAGGATATTAGTCTACTCCTATAGGTTTATCTGCAGCTCTCTGCATAAAACATCTTTCTTCTTCCTGCTTGTTTACTTGATAATCTCTCATCCTTCAAGGTGTCTTTTCACTTTCAAGGAGCCTTTTCGGACTTCCCGGTCTCTATTACATGCGCCATCTTTCATGCCCTAGTTTTTTGCCCTAATTTACAGCACTGAAATTGTTTTGGGTTTTTTTTTTTTTAATTGAAACATAATTGAGTGTACATATCTCTGGGATACAACACTGAAAATCAATCCCTGTGTGCAACACGTGATGCTCAAGTCAGGATAATTATTATATTCAACATTACGCAATGTAATCATTTTTTGTGGCCCTTTACCAATTTCTTGACTTGCACATTTCCTCCATTTTCCTCTGAGCTCCATAAAAGCAGGAATCCTACCTTTCAAAATCATTGCATCCTCCATGTCAACCATGGGCATCACTCCGGTGTAGAGTCAGCTCTCAATAAATATTGATTTAGTGAATTATTTACTGATTCTTCAAGTAGTGTTCACATTTTTGAGGGGAATAATCAACTGTGTTCATAAAAATCTTAGCATTACAATCATATGATGTTCTTTTAATAGAAGAATGATGGAATGCTATAGCAGAAGGAGGTCTTGGAATTAATATAATTTAATAACAGAATTTTAAATAGGAGAAAACTAAGGTCCAGAAAAATTATTAAGTTTTTTTGACATCAAAGAGCTAGTTAATGATAGAACCAGTATTTCAGAGAGCAAGGTGCTGTTCAGAGGTGAATGTTTATGGTTTCAAGATCAAACTTGTGTTAAACTCTGCATCAGCCGCTTGGCTCTGGCTAAGACATTGACTCCTCAAATCTTCAGTTTTTTCACCTCTAATAGAAAAGGGTGTTCAGAAAAGAGGGTGATAACAGAAGACTATTCTTTTGAAGATTAAACCAGTTACACGATTGCACAGAATTGTACAATAATAGTTATGACTACTCAGTCTTATGATTCTTATTCAAGAACTCTGATGCTGTCTCTGACTTTAAGAGAAAACAACAAAGTGTCTGAATTCCTATTTAATTCCACAACAAATAGGTGTGAATAGCCTTTCTTGTTTTAATAAGGGCCTTTGCTATTAAGTGCTCCTTGCAAACACCTAATAAGGAAACAACTATCAATTTGATTTGTAACCAGTCTCTCTTTTCCTTCCGTTCAATTTTCTAACCTCCAGATTGTTAAATAGTACATGCTGTCTAGATTTTGACCTGCAAATAACAAGCTGTCATTTGTGAATTCCTTCCTAAATTAAAGATAATTAGAAGCGCTCATTTTCTTGTGATTAATGTTTAGAAGAGAACTGGGACATCGAATATTTTTGGCCTATTAATTTGCCGTTTTAAAATAATGCTGACATTTGATTATTATGCTAAGTTATTTTGAACACTTCTTAGCCATCAGACATCTAATGCATGGGAGTTCATGCTAACACATGAATATTTAGGACTGACATTCAGAGTTAAGGCTTACTGTTGTTCAGTGTTAGGTGGTGACAATACAGGGGGAAAAGGAAGGCAGGAAAAGAGTGGCAGTCTAGCCTGAGGCAAAGTTGTGAAGTGGATCAGGTTAACCTCTTCTTTTTTCTTAGGTCTCATCACCCTTCTGTCCACGCCTTCCTTTATGTACACCCTGTCTGCAGAAAGTTTACTCCTGGATCCCTAAAGCCATGAGAACCTGGTCCTCTAAAGCTTGTTACAATTATAACTTCCTATTTTCTGTAAAAGGTAAGAATAATTGGTTCTATCTCACCAATGGAAGAGGCTATTCCTCCATGCTGGGCTCACCTTCACTTTTTATTGTTACAATTATAACTTCCTATTTTCTGTAAAAGGTAAGAATAATTGGTTCTATCTCACCAGTGGAAGAGGCTATTCCTCCATGCTGGGCTCACCTTCACTTTTTAGTAGCATATTTATTTTAAGAGTGTTCCTTCTACATACATGCAGCTACTTTTGCTATCAAGCCCAAAGCAAAGCTGAGGGAATTACATAGAACACACTTCTGATTCTTTACTTCTTCAGGATGTCTAGGATTGTTTTTTTAATTAATGTAGCTTATTTTAAGAAAACTCTCTAGAGAATATAAATCTAATTCCTTTTAATTGACTTTTCAATTTTAATTCTTTACTCCAAAGGCAAAAGTCTAAATTTCCTGTCATTTGATAAGCTTTTACTGACCTGCAGGTGGCTACAGTCCATACGGCTTCTTATCTCATGTTTAAACATCAACTTGTCATTTTTCCTTAGCCAATATGGCTCCCAGTTCCTTCACTAGCCTGCTGTCTCCTTTTGGGTGCATGTCAGTTTTTCAGTGGTTTTCTAATACCATGGAGGCTGCAGACACAGTATTCGAGCCCTTGATTTCATCCTACTCATACAAGAAGTTAGTGTTCTCTTTCCCTCTTGCTGACTCTCTTTCTGTGGCTCCTTGTCTCTTTCTTGACTTCTCCTTCTCTTGGCTTTCCTTTCCTACTAAATCTTCTTTCATTTTGTTTTTGTCATTCTCATAGGCCCTGGAAAAATGTGAATTAAATAGTTTTCTTAACATGTATTTTTTTTGTATGCT
>NW_007729085.1:247033-249693 GCF_000696425.1 Galeopterus variegatus
CGCTCAGCCAGTGAGCAGGAACCGGTCTGTATGTGGGATCCGAGCCCTCGGCGGGAGCGCCACCGCGCTCTCAAGTGGCGCACTGTAGCATCTTTTTTACATTCTAAGATGTTGTGGAGTAGTAGGAGGGAGATGGACAGAGGTGAGGTGGGGGGACATGGCTTGCCCACGACTGGCTCCTTCACTGATGTGGTTGCAGGGGGGCAGAGGGGGGGTGTTTGAGGCCTGCAGGACACCCCCACTCTGACTTGGGAGCCCAGGGGGTTTCTGGTGGTGGCTTGATTGTCACGGGGCTGGATACAAATGTCAGGGGTATGTTTGAGACCCTCTGCCCTCCCCCCACCCTAACATGGGAGCCCTGGGGGCTTCTGGCAGTGGCACAGTTGTCTCCAGACTTGATGCGGACGTCAGGGGAGGGCATAGCTGAGGTCCTTGGCTCTCCCTGCCCTGGCTCGGGAGCCCAGGGGGCTTCTAACAGTGGTGCAGTCATCACTGGGCTGGAAGCAGACGTCGGGGGGCTCGGGAGGCCAGGGGCTTCTGTGGAGGCTTAGTTGTTGCTGGACTGGATGTGGATATTGGGGGTGTGGCTGTGGCCCTTTGGTGATTATTAAACCTTTACTGGTTAATATCAGAACTTTGTCTCTGATCTATAGGAGTATTGTGTGTTCCTCCAGTTCTGTGTTGGATTATTAGCTATCCCTACCACTTAAACTCTGTACTGGAACTAATTTGTTGTCCTTTGCTTATTTCTAAAATGTGGGAACTGCCTGTGGGGACCAGCACTTGAGCCCTGTGGTTGAGCTAAATTGCTGTTTCGTTTGTGATTCTCTGGGGAAGGCCTTTTGTGCAGATCAGGTTTTAATTGTTGACCTTTTAAGCTCTTCCAGGTCTCGTGAGGTCCGGTACACCTGGGTTGCGTGGAAACTGTGGTCTGGGCCTGAGTCTTTTCAGCAAACTGCAGTTCTATATTCCTGACCAGTCTCCTCTGAGTGGTCCTGGGCTGATTGGAGGGCAGATCAGCTGTCCTTGCTGTGCCCCAGTGTTCCTCCAATGGGCCAATCTCCCCAACCACCTGCACTCCAAACACTTCCTAGGGGCCGTGCCGTGCACTGGTCCCTTGCCATGACTCACTGGCCTCTGAGTGGCTCCTTTTCTCAGTTGTCTGTGACCCCTTGCTCCTATGTGGATCCATGGGAACACTGTCAGTTGTGTTGCTGGCCTGGGGCCACCAAGGCCCTCTTTTCCCCTGCAGTCTCCAAGCAACTTCACACAAAGGGCACAGCTGTGGTGTTTGCCAGATCTTGCTCTGTGTGTTTACCAGCCTTGAAGTGGCCAGGGCTCAAAATGCTGGAGCAGTCCTTTCTTTCTCTCGTCATGGCTTCTCCTGCCTTCACGAACTCTGTAGGTCTCTCCCCTACTTCCCCTGAGTTCTAGAGGACCCAGCTTGGCTGTCTGCTTTTTAAACTGGTTATTTGGTTGATTGTAAATTGGTCAATTGTGGGAGAGAGTGATGCTGGGGACCACCTATTCTGCCATCCTGATTGTACTTCTTTGCAGGTATCTTTCTATACTGGCCCCTACCCTGTCATTCTTTTTGTTTCTCGGGTTGTCAGTTTGGCCCTATCTGATCACTTTTTCTCCCCAAGTTTTTGCCTTGTAGTTGGGCAATTGCTACTGAACACCAAGAGCCAAAAGACCGACTTTTTAATCCTCTAGATTCTTCAGCATGATCCTCTTCTGAAGACATAGAACCTATTAGCTGCTGTCTAAATGGGAATAAATGTCAGAGTAACAGTACGTGCATGAAAAAATAAATGTGTTAGCCTAATAACTATATAAACATGTTAACTGAATATTCAGTGGGAATTTCTTGTTTTTGTAGTATTTTGACTGAAGCCTGAAAGATGAGAATGATAGATGATGAGGTACTTGCACATTCTCTTGACAGATACTCCAAGGACTTGTTAAGAGGTGGCCGACCTGGTCTGTGGACCTCCCCTCACCATCCAGTCTATAAAAGCAGAAAACTGGAAATTCAAGAGAGTTTATTAGAGAAAGGGAACTTACAGAAGTGAGGAATGCTTTGGGCTTTTCTCTCTTCTTCCTGTGGCAGGTGCTGCTACTACCCCAGGCTATGTAGGAGGGAACACCAAGAAAATTACTTGGAGAGATTTGGGGGGTTCCTGGAAGAAGGAATCAGTAGCTTCTCACTACCCAGTTGGAGTCTTTTTGAGCTGCTGAGACTCAGGTCCATCCCTAATGACACTTGCTTTGAAAGTTCTGAAAGTGGTGGTGGTGGGAGGGGGGCAGGGAAGCAGGGACAGGGATACTAAAGCTGTCATGAGGATAGGGGACAGGGCAGCAGAAGGGCAAATCTACTTTTCCACCATTTTATGGAGAGTATAGGGCAAGTGGATACTGGGGAATGCTGGAGCTATACTGATGAAACACTGCCCAAGACTGCTGCCTTCTCAGAAGAGACCCTAGGAGTAGGGGCTGGGAGGTGGGTGGACCAGTGGGGCTGAGCCTAAGGGAAGAACCAAGAGGTCGATCAGGGAGAACATCAGTGGGGGAACTACGAAGTGATTCGTCTCCTCTAATGTCACTTCCTGTTGCACTGACCATGGAAGATTCACAAGTAAGTAAGGCGGGGGAGGGGG
>NW_007729085.1:250607-251773 GCF_000696425.1 Galeopterus variegatus
GGGGGGAGAAGGGGGAGGAGAGAGAGAGAGAGAAAGCTGACTGTGTTGACAGTGACCTACTTCCCTGCAGTTCTCCTAGCCCAGGTCTGAGCCTAAGGACAAACGGGGCTGGACATCTTTAAGTTGTATACGAGAATAAAAGATTAAACTGGACTTGACTGGACTTTGTAACACCTGACAATGAGTTGTAATTAACAAAATAAGTCTTGTTCTTATAACTGAAGAGAGCAGAAAGTTACTTAATAGGTACTTAATCTACTTAATAGGTCATTCTGAGAGGATGGGGGAACTTTGTTTTGAAGGTAGCAATGAGAGACAAAGTTATTTGTTACTGCACTGAATGAGACCCATTCCGTGAATCGGTTTTATATTTCTGTTTTAACAAACATACTTCTGGAGTTTGTTTTTACTTAATAATATATTTTGAGCAGATTTCCATTATCAACATAAATAGATCAATGTTATTATTTTTAATGAGCCCATAGTAATCCACATTATGAGTTTTCATAAAAGATTTCTTAAATTCTTGAATTGAAGAACATTTTTGTTTCCATGTTTTATTACAAGAAATGCTGCAGTGAACATTCTTTCACACATATCTGAACCCCTGTATGAGTTATCTGTAGGATTAATTTGAGAGGTACGATTACTATTTCAAAGAGTGTGTACAAAAAAGAGCATGTGCATTTAAAATTTTGATGGATATGGCAAATTAATTTTTTGAGGTTTCAACAATAAATACCTGTTTTCATGTACACAACTGTTTCATATACACTTAGGAAGTGTGTTTTTTCACACTTATCCACATTGGATATTACTCAACATTTTAATCTTTGTAGATTTCATAAGGAAAATACGTAAAGCCTTGTTGCTATTTTTAATTTCTTTCAGTGAAGTCCATCGTATCTTCATGTACTGTCCATTTCTAAATATTTAGTTCTTTGGGTAATACATAACTCTGTAAGGCTTATAAGAATTGAAGTGCTATAGATAAGGCTAAAGTCCACTATGATTAGGACTCCAAATCCTAATTCATTTGCTATCACTCTCCCTTCACATCCTCCTCCCACCCAGATATTTCCTGTGTTGACCGCATCTAATTCTTTCATCTGTTTCATCTGATGTTTACCTCCATATTTCTAAATTCTGTACTTTTACAGCTATTT
>NW_007729085.1:252980-257704 GCF_000696425.1 Galeopterus variegatus
TCATCTGTTTCATCTGATGTTTACCTCCATATTTCTAAATTCTGTACTTTTACAGCTATTTATTTTTATTCAATTAAGACATTACCTATGGGCTTCTTGTACTAGATGATGTTTTTACTCATTGACACCATTCTCATTAATTTCAGGCTTACATTTCTCTTTTCTCCAGTTACATAAGGTGGAAGCTTAGATAATTAATTTTAGATCTTTTTCCTTTTCTAATATATTCATTGAATGCTATAAATTTCCCTATAAGTACTGTTCTTGCTGTATTCCATGAATTTTGATAAATTGTATTTTCATTATTGTTTAGTTTAAAATATTTTTAAATTTCTCTTGAGACTTCTTTGACCCATGTGTTATTTAGAAATGTGTTGCTTAATCTTCAGGTACTTGGGGCTTTTCCAGCCATCTTTCTGTTATTTATTTCTAGTTTAATTCTGTTCTGGTTTGAGAGCATATTTTGTATGAGCTATATTTTATAATTTGTTAAGATTAAGGTATGTTTTATGACTCAGAATGTGATCCATCTTAATGAATGTTATGTATAAGCTTGGGAAAATTTGTAATCTGAAGTTGGATGAAACATTCTGTAAACATCAATTGAATCCAGTTGATTGATGGTATCCAGTTCAAGTATATCCTTATTGATATGCTCCCTGACAGATCTGTCAATTGTTGATAAAGAGTCTACAACTCCAGCTATAATAGTGGAGTCAACTATTTCTCCTTGACGTTCTATCAGCTTTTGCCTCACTTATTTTTATGCTCTGTTGTTAGATGCATACACATTAAAGGTTGGTATGCCTTCTTGGAGAATTTACCCTTTTTTATTTTTTATTTTATTGTTACACAATGTGAACATTCTTTTGTGGCCATTTACCAATTTCTTCCTAACCCTTCCTTCCACTTTCTCACCTCTGATGGTCTCAGTTCCATTCTCTCCTTTTGAACATTCAAGGAATTAATTTGATTGTGGTATCTTTCTATCTTTTATTGTTTGTTTCTTTTTTTTGTTCAGCTCCCACTTATGAAGGAGGACATGAAATATTTCTCTTTTTGTGCCTGGCTTGTTTCATTTAACATAATTTTCTCTAGGTTCATCCATGTTGCTGTAAATGACAGAATTTCATTCCTTTTTAGGACACAGTAGTATTCCATTGTCTATATTTACCACATTTTCCTTATCCAGTCGTCCGTTGATGGACTTGTAGGTTGGTTTGAACTCTTCACTATTGTAAATAGAGCTGTGATAAACATGAGACTGCAGGTATCCCTTCAATATAATGATTTCCATTCCTTCGGCTATATACCCAGCAGTGGGATTGCTGGATCGTATGGCAGTTCTATCTGTAGTTGTTTGAGGAAACTCCACAGTTTTACATAAAGGCTGCACGAATTTACAGCCCCATCAACAGCGTAGGAGGGTTCTCCTTTCTCCATATCCTTGCCAGCATTTGTTATTCTCTCTCTTTTTGATACTGGCCAATCTAATTGGCATGAGATTATATTACAGTGTGGTTTTGATTTGCATTTTCCTTATGCTTAGTGATGTTTAGCATTTTTTCATGTGTCTGTTGGCCATTTGTATATCTTCCTTTGAGAAATGCCTATTTAATGCCTTTGCATGTTTTATACTCAGATTACTTTTTTTTTTTTACTAAGTTGTTTGAGTTCCTTGTACATTCTGGACATCAATCCATAGATTGTTGGATGCAAAGTTTGTATTTTCTCCCATTTGCTAGGTTGTCTCTGTTAACTGTTTCTTCTGCTGCACAGAAGCTTTTTAGTTTGACATAATTCCATTTGTTTATTTTTTCTTTTGTTGCCTGTGCTGTTAGGGTCTTGTTCATAAAGTCTCTGCCCAGTCCTATATCCTGAAGTATTTCCCTTATGTTTTCTTTTAGAACCTTTATAGTTTGGGGTCTTATATAGAAGTCTTTAATCCATTTTGAGTTGATTTTGGTATATGGCAAGAAGTACAGGTCTAGTTTCATTCTTCTAAAACAGATGTCCAGTTTTCTCAGCACCCCTTATTGAAGAGGCAGTTCTTTCCCCAATGTATGCTCCTGTTCCTCTTGTCAAATATCAGTTGGCTGTAAGTATGTGGGTTGATTTCTAGGATCTCTATTCCGTCCTATTGGTCCTTGTGTCTGTTTTTATACCAGTAGCAAGCTGTTTTGGTTACTATAGCTTTGTAGTATAATTTGAATTCAGGTAGTGTAATGCCCAGCTTTATATTTTTTTTGCTCAGGATGGCATTGGCTATTTGGAGTCTTTTGTTGTTGTTGTTCCATATTAGTGTTAGGATTGAATTGAATCTGTAGATCACTTTGAGTAGTATGGACATTTTCACAATGTTAATCCTTCCAATCCAAGACCGTGGAATGTCTTTCCACCTTTTTATGTCCTTTTTAATTTCTTTCAGTAGTGATTTGTAGTTTTCATTGTAGAGATCTTTCACCTTCTTGTTTAAATTGATTCCTAGGTATTTTATTTTTTGTTGACTATTGTAAATAGGATTGCTTTCTTGATTTCTTGTTCTGCTAACTTGTTATTGGACAGTAAAAATGCTTATGATTTTTGGGTGGTGATTTTGTATCCTGCAACATTTCTGAAATTGTTTACCAGCTCTAAGAGTTTTTTATAAGAGTATTAGGTTTTCCTATATATAGGATCATGTTATCTGCAAACAGGGACAATTTGACTTCATTTTTCCAATCAGGATGTCCCTTATTTGTTTCTCTTGCCTACTGTGTTAAATAGGAGTGGTGAGAGTGGGCATCCTTGTCTTGGTCCTGTTCTTGGTCCATTCAGGATGATATTGGCAATGAGTTGGTCATAGATGGCTATTATTGTATTGAGATATTTTCCTTCTATACCTAATTTGATGAGAGCCTTTTTCATGAAGGTAGCTTGAATTTTGTCAAAGGCTTTTTCTGCATTTATTGAAATAATCATACGGTTTTTGTCCTTGATTTTGTTGATGTGGTGTATCATATTTATTGACTTGCATATATTGAACCATCCNTGTCTTTATTTTCATTAGTTTCAAGAAATTTTTTGATTTTCTGTTTAATTTCTTCTTGGACACATAAGTCCTTCGGGAGCCGATTGTTTAATTTCCATGTATTTTTATAGTTTCCCGAGTTTCACTTGTTATCAATTTGTACTTTCAATCTTTTGTGATCTGAAAAGATACTTGAAATAATTTTGATTTTTAAAAATTTGTTGTGACTTGATTTGTGACCTAACATGTGGTCTGCCCTGAAGAATGTTCCATGTGCTTATAAGGAGTATGTATACACCATAGTTGTTGGATGAAATGCTCTGAAGATATCTGCCAGGTCCAACTGGTCTAAAGTGTAGTTTAAATCCTGTGTTTCTTTATTGATTTGTTGTCTAGTCCAATCCTGAGAGAGAGGTGATCAAGTCTCTCACTCTTATCACATTGGGGTCTATCTCTTTCTTTAAGTACAATAGATTTTGTTTTGTATACCTGGGTGCTGGAGTGCATACATATTTATGATTGTTATGTCTTCTTGCTGGATAGATTTCTTTATCGTTATATAACGTCCTTCTTTGTCTCTTTTTATGGTTTTTGGTTTAAGTCTATTTTATCCAATATAAGAATAGCTACTCCTGCTTTTTGTTTGTTTGTTTGTTTCCATTTGCATGATACATATTTTTGCATCCCCTCACTATTACTCTGTGTGTGTCTTTACAGGTGAGGTGAGTCTCTTGAAAACAGCATGTAGNTGTCCTTGATTTTGTTGATGTGGTGTATCATATTTATTGACTTGCATATATTGAACCATCCTAGCCTCCCTGGAATGAACCCCACTTAATCATGGTGTATGTTTTTGATGTGTTGCAGTATTCTCATTGCTAATATTTTGTTGAGGATTTTTGCATGTATGTTCATCAGAGATATTGGCCTGTAGTTTTCTTTTGTATCTTTGTCTGGTTTTGGTATCAGGGTGATACTGGCCTCAAAGAATGAGTTTGTGAGAATGGCCTATGCTAAAAAATTATGTGTATAATTTTTGGAGTTGTTTGAAGAGGATTGGTGTTAATTCCCCTTTAAAGGTTTGGTAGAATTCAGTAATATAGGCTTCCTGTCCTGGATTTTCTTTCTTGGGAGACTGTTGATTACTACTTCAGTCTCATTGCCTGTTATTGATATGTTGAGATTTTCTATTTATTCTTGGTTCAGTCTTTGTAGTTTGCATGTATCCAGAAATTTATGCAGTTTCTCCAGGTTTTCAAATTCATTTGTGTATAATTGTTTATAATAGTCTCTAATGATTCTTTGTTTCAGTTGTAATGTCACCTTTTTCATTTCTGATTTTTGTCATTTGGGTCTTCTCTCTTCTCTCTCTCTCTCTCTTTTTTTCATTAACCTAGCTCATGGCTTGTCTATTTTGTTCACATTCCAAAAAAACAAGTTTTTGTTCCATTGATTTTTTTGCATAATTTTTGGGGTCTCTATATCATTTTGTTCTTCTTTGATCTTAGTTATTTCTTTCCATTTGCTAATTTTAGGATTGGATTGGTCTTGTTTTTGTAGTTCTTTGAGGTGTAGCATTAGGCTGTTTATTTGAAATCTTTCTATTTTTTTGATGTAAGTGTTTAATGCAATAAACTTCCCTCTAAATACTGGTTTTGCAGTATCCCACAGGTTTTGGTATGATGTGTCTTTATTTTCATTAGTTTCAAGAAAT
>NW_007729085.1:259479-259907 GCF_000696425.1 Galeopterus variegatus
TTTGGGAAATACACTATTCCTCAATCATTTTTGAAGGATAGCCTTGCTGGGTATAGTGTTTTTCATTGTCAGTTATTTTCTTTTAATATTTTGAATACATTGGCTCCTGCACTCTGAACTGGCTGAACACAGGGGTGCCCAATGGAAGCGGCCAGCAGCAGCACCAGACAGCAGAACTGGGAGGCTCCACATGGCTCCCTCACCCCGCCACCTTGGACCCAGGCAGTGGGGGAACTCCAGGCCTCAGTCCGGTGCCCTAAATCGGTATCATGCAGGTGAACCCCCTGGTGCCAGCCAGCAGAACCATGGCTCCATGCGGCTCCCTCACCCTGCCACCTTGAACCCAGGTTGGGGGGAGCTCCAGGCCCTGCTCTTGCACCCTGAACTGGCTCCGTGCAGGGGAGCCCACCAGAAGTGGCTGGCAGCAG
>NW_007729086.1:0-4972 GCF_000696425.1 Galeopterus variegatus
GCTCCACCCTAATTCAGTAGGTGAGGACTGGGTCAATTTGTATATTTTTAAGAAGTACATCAGGTGATTTTGTGCAGGTGATAGGCCACACTTTTAAGAATGTTGTTTTTCTTATCACCTAATTTTTCTATTGATAGTGTCTAAGTTTTCTGGCCTTCTAAAAGCATTAGTATAGAATATGAGGGAAAGTCGAAAAGTTGAGTAGATCTCTTCATGAATGGTGACTCTCATTGCTCACTCAGTCCACAGACTAGCATTGTAGGTTAGTTACTGAAGGTGTAATTAATCCCCTTTGATTTTTAGATAATCAGCATTTTGGAATTCCTACTTACTTCACTTCCTGATCTGAGCTGGACATTGAGAATGTGGAGACCCTATGTATGCCCACAAGAAATGTGATCATACCAAGCATTGTTGGGAGCAGAGCAGAGAGATGCTACCTCTACCTAGCAAAGGTGAAGAACACATCAAGTAACAGGCAAGACCAAAAAATATATTTACCCATTCAATTATTTTCTTATAAATTTTAATAGGAGCCTATGATGTGCTAGGCTTTGTGCTAAGTGCTGAACTCAAACAAATTGAGAAGCTCTGAAAAACACCCAGTGCCTGAGATGCACCCAAGATTGATTGAATCAGAATCTTCAGAGGCAAGGCAGTACCCAGTAATTTTTAAACCACCCTAGGCAATTCCAGTAGCTGTGAAGCACTGCTCTTAATGGATTAACAAATGAACTGCTTCTAATCCACCCATCAAATCCCCAGAAGTTCAAATTCCAGTGATTCTTTCACGTTATTATTCTCCCTAGGGTAGCAAAAAATTCTCCCTAAAGTAGGGTGGCCAGATTAGTAAATAAAAATACAAATGCAGTTAAATTTGAATCTCAGCTATACAAAGTATAATTTTTTAGTATATGTCCCATTTGGGTTATCTGAAATTCCAGTCTAACTGGGCATTCTGTATTTCATCTAGCAAACTTACTTTAGGCAACATATAACAGTGCAGATTCCAAGGCTCCACCCTAATTCAGTAGGTGAGGACTGGGTCAATTTGTATATTTTTAAGAAGTACATCAGGTGATTTTGTGCAGGTGATAGGCCACAC
Source organism: Galeopterus variegatus (assembly GCF_000696425.1). Classification (NCBI taxonomy): domain Eukaryota; kingdom Metazoa; phylum Chordata; class Mammalia; order Dermoptera; family Cynocephalidae; genus Galeopterus; species Galeopterus variegatus. Next base: position 1,106 of record NW_007729086.1, read on the forward strand.
TTTTAAGAATGTTGTTTTTCTTATCACCTAATTTTTCTATTGATAGTGTCTAAGTTTTCTGGCCTTCTAAAAGCATTAGTATAGAATATGAGGGAAAGTCGAAAAGTTGAGTAGATCTCTTCATGAATGGTGACTCTCATTGCTCACTCAGTCCACAGACTAGCATTGTAGGTTAGTTACTGAAGGTGTAATTAATCCCCTTTGATTTTTAGATAATCAGCATTTTGGAATTCCTACTTACTTCACTTCCTGATCTGAGCTGGACATTGAGAATGTGGAGACCCTATGTATGCCCACAAGAAATGTGATCATACCAAGCATTGTTGGGAGCAGAGCAGAGAGATGCTACCTCTACCTAGCAAAGGTGAAGAACACATCAAGTAACAGGCAAGACCAAAAAATATATTTACCCATTCAATTATTTTCTTATAAATTTTAATAGGAGCCTATGATGTGCTAGGCTTTGTGCTAAGTGCTGAACTCAAACACAATGTGATCTCTGCAGTAGGGCAGAAATTGTCAAACTTTTTGGTTTCAGGATCTTTTTATATCCTTAAAAATTATTGAGAATGCCAAAGAGACTTTGCTTATTTGTTTAAATATTTATTAATTAATTTGAAATTAATAATTATAAACCAGTCATATGTATTAAAATAAATAACATTTTGTTAAAAATAACTATATAAGTAATAGTAAAAAGAGTGGCATTGTTATAATTTTTTAGTATATGTCCCATTTGGGTTATCTGAAATTCCAGTCTAACTGGGCATTCTGTATTTCATCTAGCAAACTTACTTTAGGCAACATATAACAGTGCAGATTCCAAGGCTCCACCCTAATTCAGTAGGTGAGGACTGGGTCAATTTGTATATTTTTAAGAAGTACATCAGGTGATTTTGTGCAGGTGATAGGCCACACTTTTAAGAATGTTGTTTTTCTTATCACCTAATTTTTCTATTGATAGTGTCTAAGTTTTCTGGCCTTCTAAAAGCATTAGTATAGAATATGAGGGAAAGTCGAAAAGTTGAGTAGATCTCTTCATGAATGGTGACTCTCATTGCTCACTCAGTCCACAGACTAGCATTGTAGGTTAGTTACTGAAGGTGTAATTAATCCCCTTTGATTTTTAGATAATCAGCATTTTGGAATTCCTACTTACTTCACTTCCTGATCTGAGCTGGACATTGAGAATGTGGAGACCCTATGTATGCCCACAAGAAATGTGATCATACCAAGCATTGTTGGGAGCAGAGCAGAGAGATGCTACCTCTACCTAGCAAAGGTGAAGAACACATCAAGTAACAGGCAAGACCAAAAAATATATTTACCCATTCAATTATTTTCTTATAAATTTTAATAGGAGCTCCCCTGTCTCCATCGTCCCCAACCATCCCAGTCCCCAAACTCCCACAGCAATTATAAACAAAGTAAATAAATAAATAGAGAATCACTGAGAACAAACCCCAGTGCTTTATTTATTGAACAACTTAGTGATTTCTGTGCTGTCACTCAGACCATTTAATGTTATATTCCAGTCTCAATGCCATCTGTTCATAATTGGAATTTCAGCGGTCTCTCCAACACTCTCTTCCAGTCATCGTTTTCAACTTGGGTTGCACACTGAATCACCTGAGAAGCTCTGAAAAACACCCAGTGCCTGAGATGCACCCAAGATTGATTGAATCAGAATCTCCAGAGGCAAGGCAGTACCCAGTAATTTTTAAAACACCCTAGGCAATTCCAGTGGCTGTGAAGCACTGCTCTTAATGGATTAACAAATGAACTGCTTCTAATCCACCCATCAAATCCCCAGAAGTTCAAATTCCAGTGATTCTTTCACGTTATTATTCTCCCTAGGGTAGCTAAAAATTCTCCCTAAAGTAGGGTGGCCAGATTAGTAAATAAAAATACAAATGCAGTTAAATTTGAATCTCAGCTATACAAAGTATAATTTTTTAGTATATGTCCCATTTGGGTTATCTGAAATTCCAGTCTAACTGGGCATTCTCTATTTCATCTGGCAAACTTACTTTAGGCAACATATAACAGTGCAGATTCCAGAGCTCCACCCTAATTCAGTAGGTGAGGACTGGGTCAATTTGTATATTTTTAAGAAGTACATCAGGTGATTTTGTGCAGGTGATAGGCCACACTTTTAAGAATGTTGTTTTTCTTATCACCTAATTTTTCTATTGATAGTGTCTAAGTTTTCTGGCCTTCTAAAAGCATTAGTATAGAATATGAGGGAAAGTCGAAAAGTTGAGTAGATCTCTTCATGAATGGTGACTCTCATTGCTCACTCAGTCCACAGACTAGCATTGTAGGTTAGTTACTGAAGGTGTAATTAATCCCCTTTGATTTTTAGATAATCAGCATTTTGGAATTCCTACTTACTTCACTTCCTGATCTGAGCTGGACATTGAGAATGTGGAGACCCTATGTATGCCCACAAGAAATGTGATCATACCAAGCATTGTTGGGAGCAGAGCAGAGAGATGCTACCTCTACCTAGCAAAGGTGAAGAACACATCAAGTAACAGGCAAGACCAAAAAATATATTTACCCATTCAATTATTTTCTTATAAATTTTAATAGGAGCCTATGATGTGCTAGGCTTTGTGCTAAGTGCTGAACTCAAACAAATACAATGTGATCTCTGCAGTAGGGCAGAAATTGTCAAACTTTTTGGTTTCAGGATCTTTTTATATCCTTAAAAATTATTGAGAATGCCAAAGAGACTTTGCTTATTTGTTTAAATATTTATTAATTAATTTGAAATTAATAATTATAAACCAGTCATATGTATTAAAATAAATAACATTTTGTTAAAAATAACTATATAAGTAATAGTAAAAAGAGTGGCATTGTTTTTTTTCTTTTTTTCTTTTTTTTTTTTTTTTGGTGCAAATTTCTTTAATATCTGACTTAATAGAAGATAGCTGGAATCTTTTATCTGCTTCTGCATTTGATCTGTTGAGTTCTGTTGTTTTGGTTAAGTATATGAAGAAAGTCTGTCCTCACACAGGCACATAGGTTCATCAGAACAAGCTACACTGAGTGTGGCAATGTGGTGGATGAGACAGAAGGGGGAAACCCCTGATTAGATCAGTGGTCACCCCACATGTTTGATTACATATCCTTGCCAATTAAATATTTTTATCAGGAATATATATTTATACACACACATTATTATCACTCAAGGTACAACATTTACTTATGGTGAGGTGCTTTTCTAGTTACAGGAAGATACTTATAAATCCATATTTCAAATAATCTTCTTGAAAATTCACTTTTTTTCCCACCCATATCTTGACAGATCTGATTGTATACCATGGCTGATAAGAGTAAAAATGTCAGTTCTGCCATTTTCTTATTTTCTTATGCTTCTATTATTAGCATTTATGTTAATCTGTGGTTCCTGTTTAAGAATCTTTTTAAGCCACTTGTCTATTTCATGAGGGTCACTTCAGTTAATTCAGAAAATATAATTCCTAGCACCGCTCACCCAGACCACATGAACTATAAGGGCATTGAGCTACTGAGGGTGCTGCTGTCATTCCTGATGCATCTTGGAGTTTCATCCTCCCAGAACACCTTCAGCAGCACAACTGCCATGTTATCATCACACAAGCAGTTTATTAGAAATGAATCATGCTTGGGGCCGGCCCGGTGGCGCACTGCTACAGTGCGCCGCTTGGGAAGCGCAGCGGCGCTCCCGCTGAGGGTTTGGATCCGCTGAGGGTTCGGATCCCACATACAGACTGGTTCCCGCTCACTGGCTGAGCGAGGCGTGGGAGCAACACCGAGGGTTGCGATCCCGTTGCCAGACATGAAAAAAGACAAAAAAAAAAAAAAAAAAAAAAAAAA
>NW_007729086.1:5952-25199 GCF_000696425.1 Galeopterus variegatus
AAAAAAAAAAAAAAAAAAAAAAAAAAAAGAAATGAATCATGCTTAATTTCTTTTCCTTTTTACATTTTTCCCCTCCAAAATAGAATTTCTAACATTTTCTTCCCACCCCTGGTGGGTGGTCTGGGACACACCTTCAGGACAGATCACTTTGAAGACCACCAGACTGGAGTTGGTGTGATCACAGCCCTGGAAGACTGTAGGTGCAATGGAGCACTCACCAGGAGCACCAGGCCAGGTGGGAACTTCAGGAAAGGTTTGCTAGAGGAAGGGATACTTGAACTAAGGTTTGGAGAACAACAAGAATTAGTGTTTTCCTAGTTGGTGGTGGGGTAGAGTGTTCCAAAGAAAGGAATGAGAATGATTTTGGAATCTCCTTCACTGGAAATCTGGAATAAAAATAGATGATGCTAATTGATTAATGACGAGGAGCCAAACCTAGCAAAGTGTTGTACGTAATTTGCTCATCTATTGACCTAGCAACTCAATGAGTTGTGTACTGTGTTATACCTGAGGAAACCATGGCTTCAAGAATGTGAGAAGCCCAAAGCCACCCAGCTAGTGGCAGCAAAACCACAGTTACAGGGCTTATATTCTTAATCACTGTATGATATTGCCTCTTAAATGTCTGGCCAAATGAGCCTAAATTCTTATTCTTGGGATGCCAAGAGGTATATTTTATTATTCGTTTATTCATTCAGCAGATACTTATTAAACTATAAATCAGGGGCTGAGGTCAGCTCTGGGAGTATAATTATCAACAAGAAAGATGAGTCCCTGCCTTCATGGAGTGTATGATAGAGTGAGAAGGAAAAAAAAGTAAAGTGATTGCAATAATTTCAAAATGTAATTAGTGCTATGAAGGAAAAAAAAAAAAAGGGGCTGACACAGAAAGTACCAGAAGAACCTAATTGGGTGGTCAAAGATGGCATCTCCAGGATGACATTCAAGTTGAGATTTAAAGATGAAAAGGTTGCACAGAAAATGAAGGAAAACCATTCCATTCAGAGGCCCTGATGTGGGATAGAGTCGTCTACAGAAGCTCACTTCTGCCTTTGGCTGGCCACATGGGGAAATGGACAGAGAAGGTGGCGGGCAGTGTGTGGAGTTCTGGGAGGCCAGCTGTAGTTCTGTGGTTTGTATTGTGCATTATGTCCCATTTGATTCTTCTTCAAGTGATTGGCATATTAAAATAATAAACCTGCCATCTGAGCCATGACCACCATCTTGTCATCTAGAGACTCATCATCTTGATAAGATCACCCAGCTGTGACATGTGAACAAGGTACAACATGGCCAGGGCTTAAAATGAAAATTCGATACAATTTGCAAGGTAAAATACAGAGTTGAGCAATCAATTAAGAGAACACAGGCATGAAGATCCAAAGTTCTGGGAGGAGGTAAAAATATTTGTTTCTAAGATAAATTTGATAGTGCACTGTATTATCCATTTATTGTATTTTTATAGTATTATATTATCCCTAAAAGAATCTTTAGAAATAATAAGTATGGCTTTGCTGTGTAACAGCTTTCTACACAATATTAAAAATTTAAAGAGAAATATATTTCCATGATTCTGTGCAGATGATGAAGATTAGATAGTACTCACAGCTAATTTGCTTAGTCTTGTAGGCCTGGCATTTTGTGTCTAATTTCACTCAAGCAGTATCTGCTGGGAACACAGAATTGTAGCACCAAAGGGAATAGGATTTAGATGTGTGTAGGGTACATTTCATTTTCCTGGTCTCTGACACTCACTTAGCAACAATCAATGAGGCACTGATAGTATTATTGATTATAGTGATGGTGCTGTTGATTTTAGGAGTCATTCTAAGCCCCGCAGGCCTCTGAACAAGGATCCTGTTGCACAAAAGAGAAGGATTTTCAAGATGTGGTGAGTCTAACCTTTTACCCTGTTCCAGAATAGTGAGCACATGGTCAGGAATTAGCATTAGCCTGAGACTGAGCCTTACACTTAGTACCTATACAAACGTTCTTAACATTTAAAGAAATTCTAGGCCTGGCTGGCCGACACTCAACCACCCCCACCCTTGCGGGACTCCATCTCAAACTGGCTTCGGCACATTGTGCACAGGTTGTACCCTGTAGCCTCCAGGAGGTGCTGTTCCTGGTATTCTGCACCACAACAGCCCACTTTTGAAGAGAAAGGTTGTTATAGTGTAACCACTATGTTGAACAAGCATAACTCTGGTTATAATCAGAACTCAACTCTTTCATCTTGTCACTGTTGTTTAGATTTATTCACATTTTATTGCCCTCCCATGACAACTCAGGCAAACCCATGCCTTTTGTCGTGACTTTTAACCAAATGGTTCCTTTACGTCACTAATGAGTTCTCAAATCAAAAATTAGAATCTAGTCCAGCTTATTAATCAAAGGCCAGAACGTGACTCAATGTCAGATCTTTTTCCCATCTCAGGTCAGCATTAGGCTGAGTCCTGAATGAAGAAAGGGGACAGAATTGGCCTCTTCTCTATTTCTCTGCTAGCTTCTCTCTCCCTCCATCTCCCTCTCATCCTGCCCCATTTCTTGCTAGCCAGTTTCTGACCCCTACACGAGTGAGAGAAGGGTGGTACAGGAATAGGAAAATCCTTTTTTGATCTGGTGCCTTTGCAAGCTGGCCTTGCACTCTCTGGGGACAACATGTGCTCAAAGAAGGCTCCCCTGAGCACCCATGAGGGCTCTTCAGCCTTCCCTGTGCCTGGCACCTCTCATCTAGGCTATGATGTGAACGCCACTTCTTAGAATTCCGCACTGCAGCAGCTCTGCTTTTGAAGGGAGAGGTTATTGTAGTGTAATCGGTGAATTATTGAAAGAGCAAAATTTGAGTTAGAATCAGAACCTAGCTCTTTCTTATTTGTCTTCCAATTTTCATGATATGGGTAATGAGCATTCTCTGTCAGTTGGCTTCTCTCAACCTGTCCACAGCATTTGTTTTGCTGTTGGTCATCCTCACACTCAGCTTTGGGATGCTCTTATAGCTCCAAGCAAGCTCCTTCTCTCATGTGATCCACAGAGGGGTCACAGACACACCTGATATTTGCTGCCCCTGACAAGCCCTGGCTGACTGGAGTGCAGACTCTTTATCCTGCTGCCATGGGCTGCTTTAGCTTGCTTGGGCCACAGTCCACCAGCCTTTCGACTACAGGGACCACTTAGCAACTATCTGAAAGGCCCAATTGAAGAACCTCTTCACTAGGTTTGAGATTAGACTGTAGCAGACTCTATTCTTCTGCCAGGCAACAGGGGAGTAGGGGCAACAGATCTCTCTATAGCAGCACTGTTCAATGGTAATAAAGTGTGACTACAGCCTTTGGAGCACCCCTCCAACAAAAGAAATAAAATGTGAGCCACATCTGTAATTTAAATTTTCTAATAGCCACATTAAAAATAAGTAGCTAAAAATGTTAATTTTTAAAAATATATTCATATATCTGAAATATTACTATTTCAACATGCAACTAAAAATTAAAATTATTAATGAGACAATATGTAACTTTTTCCACCATACTAAGTCTTTGAAGTCTAGTGTGTACAAGCACACCTCCACTTGGACTAGCCATGTGTGGATAACAGCTACCATATTGGACAGTGGGGATCTATTGAAAATCTCCTCTACTCTCTACATTTTTAAAAACAGTTTTATTATGGTATAATTTACATACGATTAAATTCTTCCCTTTTTAAATGTGCAACTGAAATGATTTTTAGTAAATTTGTGAAGTTGTGCAACCATCATCTCAATCTAATTTTAGAACATTTTCATCACCCCCAAAATAATCCTTTGCAATCACTATCAGTTCCTACATCTGGGTCCAGGCAACCACTAATCTACTTTGTGTCTATAGATTTGCCTTTTCCGGACATTTTATATCAAGAGAAGCATATTATATGTGATCTTTTGCTTCTTTCACTTAACATAACATTTTTAAGGTTTATCCATGTTATAGCATGTTTCAATATTTTGTTTCTTTTTATTGCCATATAGTATTCTATTGTATGGTCCTACCATTTGTGTATTCATTCCCAGGTTGATTGTGGTTATTTCCAGTTTTGAGCTATTAGGAATAATGGTCCTTTGAACATTTATGTACAAGTCTTTGTGTGAACATATGCTTTAATTTTTCTTGGTTGATTCCTAGGAATGGAGTTGCTGAAACATATGGTAAATTAATGTTTGGTTTATACAGAAACTGCCAAATTGTTTTCCAAAGTGGTTGCACCATTTATCTCCATTTTCTGATTCCTTTTTATATATCCATGATCTTGTAAGGATCTAAGAACCAAGGACCTGGCCCTCCATGATTTTCTTTGAGAATTCTGCATGTGGGGTTCTGATTATTTATTTATTAGTTATCATGTGGTCAGTCTATAGGTATTAAGTCTAGAGGAGCCCTGTTTTAGCATCTTTTTAAAATATAGACATTGATTCTAAGCACAAACACCTCTTAGAAAAGTTAAGCACTCTTTTTAAATACTCTCCTGTGATCATTTAGAATGAGTGAGAGAACACACACTTCAAAAGTATTGGAAAACAAGGTCCATTTGCATAGCATTTCTAACATGTGGCTATTGCTAACAATTAATTAGTAAAAGGTATACTTAGGCAGGGAATTTTCAAATTGTGTATAATAAAATAAGAGATCCTAAAAGCTCTCCTACTATCCTGGGATGGCAGAATTTCTTAATCAGGGTCTCCAGTGGGCAGCCTGACACTAAAAGAGACCTTGTCTCTCTCATGAGTACGTCTATGATTGCTGAATTTTAAACAGGCCCCCAGACGGAGAAAGAAGAGAAACACAGAACACAATTTCTGGGTAGATTAGAAGGAGCTATTCTGTTGCTTCTTGTTTTTATCAGCTTAATAATTCTGTTGGGGTTTCAAGAAAGCTTGAAGCCAATGTCCTATAACTCCAGTGATTTTTCTTGGTGTTCACTGGAGAGGAATGGGAAAAACAATGTGTAGATTTAATCAGCATTTGATTTTCCTCAAGCCCTTTGCATGTAGAGAGGAGCAGCTGGCCATAGGTAATCTTGCTCTTGGGAATTATCAAGTAAAAGAAAGAGACAAGCAGCAGCTTCTACAAAGACAGCTTTTATGAGGCTGAGCTAAAAAATCACCAGGGAAGCAGCTGGGTTCACCATTTTCATCCAAGTAATTACTGGAAGAGATAGATGGTTTTCAAGGTCATTGGTAGAAAGGGGAACTAATGGCCAGCCCTTCCTCTGGGAGAACATTCAGGAGAGAGAGGATGGATGAAGATGTCAATTTCCCAGCCTGCCTGAAAGAAGCAAGGGCAGTATTCAGATCCAGGGCTTTTCCCATTAGGTGAGAAAGACCACAGTTCAAATCCTGCCTCTATTAGCTCTTAGCTGTGTCACTTTGGGCACGTATCTTAACCTCTCTAACCTTAGTTTACTCATTTGCAACATGGAGACAATAATATTTATCTTGCAGATGTTTTATAAGTTTAAAATGAGATAATGAGGTAGGGTTTTTTACATACCTTTTTCAGTAATTAAGTCAAGAAGTCTTTATCAAACACAATCAACATTTAGCTGTCTTTTCCTTTTGAAATTGTGCCCCTTAAAGAAATTTTGGAAATGATGTTTTCTGGTTATCATAGTCACTGTAACAAATCAGAGTGAGGATCATTTAAACACGTCACCTTTAAAAAATGAATCAAAATAAATTAATCTCTTTTTGGAAACAAAATTCACTAAAGACATTTTATTGTGTAACTGCTTCTTTGATCAAAACCAATTAATAGGTCATCATGACCTACAAATGTCTCTCCTTAGCTTTTAGCCTGGCCTTGTGGCTCACACTTGTTCTGGGGACAGCTGGTCTTTGCTGCAGCTGAACTAGGGCCTCTTGGTTCTCTGGGATTCTAAGAAAGGCAGGTCTAATGCTATGTGGACGTAGGATTTGGTAAGATAATTTTGCATACCAGCCTTTGAGTGTTATTAATAGCAATAACGAGCTAAAGCTGGTTGCTGTTACAATCCCCACTGAAAACCAAACCGTATAGTATAATTTTGTTACCCTTCAGTCAAGGAACTGGCTTGACTGCTGAAGAGTTTTTTGAATGCTTGGGGCAGGGGTTGGGATTGGATAGCCATATATATCTGCCAGTTTCCTTGTAAGGCCCTGGTGATCTCTGTTTCAGAGGCTGTCCTGCAAAACCATATACATCAGAATCTCCTGAAACATTGGCTAAAATGCAGATTCTTGGGCCCAACCTACTGAATCAGTCTCTGGTATGGCCTAATATCTGAATTTTTAGACAATCTTCCAAATGAGACATTTAAACTAAAGCTGGAGAAATCCTGCATTTTCAGAGTGGCCAAGAAAATTCTATGCATAGTAGCTAGCAGGAGTTATGTGTCTTTCTGTTCTCTGAACACATGTCAATTTTCCCTATATTTTTCTGGACATATTCTATGTTGATAGTTGAAAGTCATTAAGGAAGCCTCAGATAAGCTGAGTTTAACTTTTTTAAGAGCACAGAAAGCAATCTCATGCATAGAGCCTTAAAGCACATGTCAATTTTCCCTATATTTTTCTGGACATATTCTATGTTGATAGTTGAAAGTCATTAAAGAAGCCTCAGATAAGCTGAGTTTAACTTTTTTAAGAGCACAGAAAGCAATCTCATGCATAGAGCCTTAAAGCAATCTTGTAATTGGGAAAAAAGAGACCTTCATAAAGCCAAGCAATGGTGTTACTAGCTCCGTTTTCCATCAGGGGTGGCTACTACCTCAATTTCAGCCTCTAGACTTCAGTTTTAAAAATTCTGTTTTTTAAAAAATTAAAGGCAACACAGGTTATATTGACAGAAGAGTATTGGGAGATGATTAAATTCAGTATTGTTTTTCTTTCTTATTTTGGTCTCTATTTTGGTCTCCTTTTGTTTTTTAAGTGCTTTTATCTTATTGCTTTCCCACCATTAGAGAATGATTAATATACCTTTAACATTCTTCCTTTTTAAGCTTAAAATAAAATAAATCGGTTTCATTACATATATCATTGTTGCTCTCAATATTTGGACCTCAGTCCCATTTGGTCTTCTTTTCCCCCTCTATGGACAAGGCTGATCCCCGCTACGGGTTTATAAATGTGCCGGCTGCAGTTTGCAGGTGCAGGCATTTTGCTAAAGCCCGAGTCAAGATTTGCATATGCAAATGTACATGGATGTGCCCAAACTGAGTAATTGCGCATGCAAATATATGATTAAATAGACAATTACAAAATCTGCATGAACAAATAGAAGTTGTACATATTCACAAAACGGGACACCTGAACATTATGCAGTCAGCTTTCCTCAAAGCCTGTGGAAACCTGGCCTCTAGGGCCTCAAAGTTGCTTAAGTCCCAGAGCAAATGTGTATCTCGTGTTGCACAAGTGGAATTTACACTCTGACCTCAGCTGCCATGGTAATGACCAGATCTCTGACAAGGTCATCTCCAGGAAATACCATGGGAAAGGATTTTGATGTCTACCATTTTTTCCATATGCTTGAGTTAAAGCAGAAACTTAAACTAAGGCTTTTTTTTAATGATCAGTAAGAAGAAATGAGCTTTGGATATCTCAGTAGCCTATACTGTATGCCCACTCCTCTAAGCCAAAACTTCAAAACAGGTAGAGAGAATTCAGTTCGAGTTAAACTAACATACTGCAATGGATGCAACTTCATAATGCTCTTTTTTTCCACAACTGTTGCCAAAAACAAGAGTGGAGCTTAATCACCTTTTTAGTTCATTTGTGGTCTGGAGAAAAACATCCATCAGTTTTAATTTTTCATTTCTTAAGGATTTGAGGTCTCAGTTCTCTACCTACCACATAACAGTGATGAATGGTGTTGTCAGCAGAGAACATCACTGAGAAATGATTTCACATAACCAGGAGGCTTTTCTGACAAAAAATTAGTGCTGATGCCTAGACTAGCCGACCAAGAGCCAGAGATAAGTAGAGCTCGAGGCAGGCAGCCAATGAGTACTGATTGCTGAAATCCTCATATTTTCCAGGAAGTTAATTCATCTCTAGGATATGTTACCTTTCATTCAGTCTTATATGGACCACTTCAAGTCTTTCACTTTACAAAATAAGGAGTAACATTACTGCAGACCATAAAATCAATTACTTAATTCAATCAATAACCCAGTTAAGTGGAATAATAATTTCTTTACTTAGCACCTGTCAGGAGGAGATTTCAAAATATTCTCATCAGGGGTCAAAAATGAATGGAACTAGCTGTGTTTTAAGGATAAAGTAGCCAGGTCTCATATGCAGAGTTTTAGGCAGTCTCGCAAGGCATGCCCATTTAGAGAAACACTGACCAGTAATTATCCAAAGCTACATCCTGGCAAAAAAGATACTATGGAAACCAGCTTTCCAGAAGCTCCCCTTCAACATTATCTCTACACAGGTGCATTAAAAGCTAACCAAGTATTCCTCCAGAACTGTGAGTCACATATATTCTTGGCCATCTGGCCAAGAATACATTTAGTGAAGAAACTGACTTCACCAGCTTAGTCTCAGAAGCCAAAGAAAGCTGATCATTTCCCTCAATAGAAATGGAATTGCTAGTTCTTCCCTTTCTATAAGTATCTAAGTGAGTTTTTCACTAATTAAACAAAAAAACAGTGGCACGAATACTGCAACACTACATACACAAACACACACACACACAGGTACTTCAAAAAGTTCATAGAAAGATTCATATCATCTTTTAATTCTATTTTTCCACAACTTTTTGGAGTACGCTCATATATGTATGTATATGCATATACATGTTTGCATTCATCAAAGAGTATATAGTAACAATATAATGCCTAGATTAACATGCTTCAGACTGCTGTATGTTTGCTCAACAAAATCTACCAAATCCTAAGCCTTCAAATAAGCCTTCAGGTTTTTCTCCTCTCATATTATCCTGTTCATGTTTAGTTGGAGGTAATGTCCCCGTACTTCAAAAAGTTCATAGAAAGATTCATATCATCTTTTAATTCTATTTTTCCACAACTTTCTGGAGTACGCTCATATATGTATGTATATGCATATACATGTTTGCATTCATCAAAGAGTATATAGTAACAATATAATGCCTAGATTAACATACTTCAGACTGCTGTATGTTTGCTCAACAAAATCTACCAAATCCTAAGCCTTCAAATAAGCCTTCAGGTTTTTCTCCTCCCATATTATCCTGTTCATGTTTAGTTGGAGGTAATGTCCCTGTCTGCTAAACTCCCAAAGCACTTAACATATGGCTGTTTTTTGGCACTTAACAATTTTGTTTTGTATTGAAGTAATTTATAATTGGGTTTTGTCCCCTTATTATAATGTAACATAATTGAGGGGAGTTGCTGAGGTCAGTATAAGAGGCAAATAAGATTTATCCCATACTTCCAATTTCCCAGGCCCCATGCCAGACTCCTTCACAGGTGTTATCTCATCCATGCTCTACAAACCTCAACAAGGTGGGTACTATTAGCATTTTACAAATAACAAGAATACAATTTGAGAGGTTTGGTAATAGCTCAAGGCTTGCTCCCTGGGTTCAAATCTCAGCTCCAATACTTACCATCCTTGTGATATTGGACATATTTCTCAGTCTTTCAATGTCTTGTTCTCCTCATTCATGAAAAAGAGAAAGTGTGCTAATTTATTGTACCAAATAATCTCATTATTAAAATTAGGGTAAGGACCAAAGTAGGCAATTTATAAAAAGTGTTTAACACATGCTTGACTTATTGTAAGCACTCAGTGTTACTGCTAATACTCATTGTTAGCAGTAACAATATTGTTAGGCATTCTAATTAGGTTTTTTGAAAAAACTTTGTGTTCTAGAATATAGATTGTACATAATAGTTTGCTCAGTAATTTTTTGTTATTTGTTGGCATTGAATGAATGAATGCACAAGTGAGTTCTAAGTACTTTCCAGCACTTTGGTCATATTACCTGGAACCTTGGAATGTATTGTCTGCTGTTACCAGAAAACCCTTTTCAACATGTAGATCTGTCCCTACAGACCTCTAAAGTCTTCCTGAAGGCAGAAGCCTGAAACGCTGTTACAAATGAGCAATCACTATTTATCAGGCCCCTCCCAGAGAACACATACTCATTTTGTCCTTGGTCTTCAAGAGACTCTAACACACAGCTTCTTCCATTTCCCTCTTACTATGTGTGTTTTTCATGTTTAAAACAGTGGTTCTCAAAGTGTGGCCTATGGAACCCTAGGGGTCCCTCAGGCCCACTAAGGAGGACACAAGGTCAAAACAATTTTCATTATATATTAAAATGGTAGTTGCCTTTTTCACTCTAATAACATTTGCACTAATGCTAAAAACAAAGCAGTAGTAGGTGGAACTGCTGGCGCCTCTCTTGAATCAAATCAGTGCCAACAAACTGTACCAGTAGTCATTGTATAACATCAGGCACTCACAGGAGAAAACAAAGCCAGTTTCACTTAAGACCTTGAGGAGGCATAAAATGGGCTCATTCTTTTAAATCTCTACCTTCGAGAACATGTCTTTTTAATACTGTATGTGATGAAATGGTATGTACACAGGAGGTGCTTCCAAGCTGAACACAGAAGTAGGAAGGTTGCCCCAAGGAAAAGCACGTGTGTGGTTGTTTCACTTGCAAGCTGAGCTAGAATCTTTCTTCATGAAATACCATTCAACTTGAAAGAACGACTGACAGACAAACTTTGGTTGTTCAGATGTGGGTATTTTGCAGATACTTTTTTTGAAAGTGGAGTGAGCCTGTCACTTCAAGGACAACAGCTGATGGTATTTGTTGCCAATAGTAAAATTAAAGCTTTCAGGCAAAAATTAGAATTTTGAAAAACTTTTATCCACTACTGTGAGCTTGATAGTTTCCCAACATTTAGAGATTTTTCTGATGAGATTGGGGTAATATTAATGAATATAATTTTTCTAGATTGTAAAATGAAGTGTGTCAATTTGAAAAACAACACAACCCAGTGAACCAATATTTTCCAGATGACCAAGGAGTGATGTTACAAAATTATTCATGGGTAAAGGATCCATCTAAAGTGACAGATAGACCAATATATGTTATAGAGTTCAAAATGTCCATTGATATGGGTTTTGAGTCCACATTGCATCTAACCTTAAAGAAACTAATTGTTGAGTTTTGGTATAGTGCCAAAGAGGAACATCCACAATTATTTGAAAATACTTAAAATACTCCTCCTTCCTCCAACTATGTATCTCTATGAGCTTAGCTTTATTTTTCATATACTTCAACCAAACAACATATTATAATAGATTTAGTAAAGAAGCAGATATGAGAATCCATCTGGCTTCTACTAAGCCAGACATAAAGAGTTTTTCAAAAATGTAAAATACTACCTCTCATTATTTTCAGTTTTATAAAATATAGTTTTTTCAATAGAAATATGATATTTACATTGTTATATAATGGTTTATTGTTGTTATTTTGAAATGAATTTGTGAATATTTTAAGATACTCAGTGTTAATTTTAAATATGTTATATATCAATAGATAACACCCACATAAATAAATTCTGTTTGAGGTCATCAATAATTTTTAAAAGTATAAATTCATACCAAAACCAAACAATTTTTGAGAACTACCAGTTGAAAGAAATTGCTATGGTCTAAATGTTTGTGGCCCCCTTAAATTCATGTGTAGGAATCTTAACCTCCAACGTGATGTTATCAGGAAATGGGGCATTTGGGCAGAGTCTTCATAAATGTGATTAGTGCCCTTATAAAAAAGGCCCAAGAGAGCTTGTTGCCTCTTCCACGATGGGAGGACACA
This sequence comes from Galeopterus variegatus, assembly GCF_000696425.1. Classification (NCBI taxonomy): domain Eukaryota; kingdom Metazoa; phylum Chordata; class Mammalia; order Dermoptera; family Cynocephalidae; genus Galeopterus; species Galeopterus variegatus. The sequence goes on from NW_007729086.1 coordinate 17,787, forward strand.
GCAAGAGGGTGCCTTCTATGAACCAGAAAGCAGGTTCTCACCAGACGCCAAATCTGCCTTGATCTTGTACTTCCCAGCCTCCAGAACTATGAGAAATAAATGTCTGTTGTTCATAAGCCACCCAGTTTATAATATTTTGTTATAGCAGCCCAAACAGACCAAGATAGCAAAGGTTTGTAAATTTGTTTTTAACATCGAAAACCTATCGACAAAGGAAATTTCATATAAAAGACTAATGTATAGAAGAGATAAAAATCAGAGTTGCTCTGATTAAACAAAGAGAAGGACCCAAAGCCACCCTAGTTTTTCCTCTCCTCTATCCTCTTCCATTCCCTCTTTATTCCTCTCTGGTATCCCAGTTAGAAAATCTCGGCACAGAAGCATCAATGGAGCGATGCATCAGGCAGCAGGAATTTCAGTATCCCAGGCCTTGTGGGAGTTGAGAATGGTGTTAGGGTGAACTGTTAAGGCAGTGATGGGAGAGCCTCCAATTAGACAGTAGATGTGGTGGCTTCCCTGTCTCTATTCAGTCCATCAACTGGCATGAGCTCAGACACCAGGAGATCTCTTACTGAAAAATACTTATGACCCCTGATTTCTTAACTATGTATGAAACCACCAGTGAGCACACCCAAGAGTGATTAATTTGGTATGAAGAAAAGGTGATGTCTGAGCATGGAGTGGATACAGGGAAATTCCTGGGACATTCTTTTCTCTTTATTATCAGTGTTAGGATTGGGCTATTGAGAATTAATGTCTGTACAACTGTGGGACAAAATACTATTTTGAATGACCAGAGAATTGAATGAAAACACAAGAATATACAGGAGGGTGAGATCACAGCAGCAAGGCTAGGACTACGTACAATTCTTCCAGGCAATTCTGGGTTCTGGACAGATAGTATAAGCTATAGAGAGTATAATCTTGTCAGATAAGGGAACCCCAATTCTTTACTGTTAGTGCCAACCTCCATCCTGATATCCAGATCAAAACCAGCTTCTTGATTTTGTTTATCTGTCTCAAAAGCATCTCAAATTTAATTTGACCTTGATTCACTGCATTTCTTCTGTGTAGGTTTTGTGTTCTACATCAATTATGGGATCATCATTTACTCTGTCAATAAATCTAGATCCTTTGGAGTCCTGGATAATAAAAGCTTGGAGTGAACAATTGTCATTGGGAGGCTGTTCAATGTCCAGACCTCCCTTTTCAGATGGGGAGAATCCACCATAATTATCAGCACATATTCTGCTCCTTCCTTCTACAGAAAGAGACTCCCTCTCCCTACCCCTCAGGTGAACAATTGTCATTGGGAGGCTGTTCAATGTCCAGACCTCCCTTTTCAGATGGGGAGAATCCGCCAGAATTATCAGCACATATTCTGCTCCTTCCTTCTACAGAAAGAGACTCCCTCTCCCTACCCCTCAGGTTGAAACCCAGAATTCTGAATCCAGATTGGTTTAACACCCTTGGAGCAGATTGAAGACCCAGGGTAACAGGTTCAGAGGGACTCAAGCCAAGTAGCAACAGGTACATCAGTACACCTGGGCCGCATGTTTCCTTCTAAAGATGGCGGGGGTCCTCCTTTCCCTGGGCTGTCCAGAGACTTGCTTACCTTGCCTTGTTTTTGCACATTTTAAAAATCTGGTTCTTGAGCATCATGTTGGTTGTCCAAACCAGTCTGGATAAAATCCTTCCAATAAAGTCCTTCCTGCTCTCATAGCCAGAGTCAGTTTTCCTTGCTTGCAGTAAAAAATTCTTGATCTATACCCTATTTCCTTTACATTTTATTTTTAAAATTTCTCCCTCCAAATCTAATTACCCACCATATTTCAAGCCCTTATCATTTACAGAAGGACAACTGGTCCTCCACGACACCAGACCTTTCCCACTCCAACCCAACCTCTACATTCATATCTTACCTTTCCAAAGGTCTTATAATGGTATTTATTACCTTATTAAAGAACACAGGTAACCAGATTTTCATGGCTCCCTTTGCTTGCAGAAGGATGTTTGAACTTCTACATACCATTCAAGGCCTTTCAACGTACTTTCCAATATCCAGCACTCCATTCCTCGAAAACAGAAGTCAATTCAAAATTATCTTTGTAGTCCCATGATCTAGCACAATGCCTGGCATAGAGTAAAGCCCAATAAATGTTTGAAATAAGTGAATGAATGCATGCATGCATGACTGACTGACTTGTTACTCAGAAACCCTGTGCACTAGACACAGTTAAATATTTGTCATTCCCCAACTTTCAGCAGAAACATTCATGTCCTTCTATATACAGTATATGAAAAAGTGTGTATAATGTGTATTTGGAGGGTCTCACCCTGTGGTGCTTTGTTTCTATTGCTAGTGCACACTTACCACGATGTATTATAGTTTGATTCTTCCTGCCTCGTCCAATAATGCGTGAGATCTCCCAGGACAAGAACCATGTCTTATTCATTTTTGTTCCCTTAATGCTTAAACACTGAGTAGATGCTTGCTGTATCTTTGCTGAACTTAGTGAGGAATTGTATGGTATGCAAAGGGAACAGGTAAGAGTTCTGTTTTGCAAAAATTTCACTTCCCACCATGCGTGCAGAAATGGTTTCGATGTTTCAACATTAAATATGGTCTTTGCAGTAGGTTTTTTGTAGACACACTTTGCCACATTAAGGACATCCACCTTTTGCTCCCTGTTCCTTGACAGTGGTGACCCCGAGGGCTTGACATTTTCATACCAGAAGCCTCCTTGACTTCAACATTTCCTCCCATCCCTGACAGCAGAGTTCCTGAGGCATAGTACTCACATTGTAAATTACACAGACGAAATTGAAATAAAATCTCCAAACTATTTCTGATAATGAGAAGGGTTCTGAAAGCCTATGAAAACCTCTATAATTATCTCAAGTGAAACCTTCTTATTAAACTTTAAACTCTTTTCATTTTGGTTATTGTCATTTACGTGAAACGGGTGAATGGGAACGAAGCTTGGGAAAATTATGAAGTTGTTAATCCTGTTTATGCTCATTCAGCACAGAGTTTGGGCTTAAAAGATAGAATGTGTATAAGGGAGGCAATTGAAGCATATTCATGAACTCAATCCAGTAGTAATTAACAGATTCTGCGGCTTATATTCCTTTGGCTGGAAAAGAGAGAGAGGTCAACTGCAGGCAATGTATTTACATCTTGTCTTATGGCAGACAATTTTCAAATGTTCACTGTGTTCATCAACTTTTTTGGATAAACAACAAAGAATTTCATTTGGATTTTTCTTCTGCAATAAGACATACTGAGCAATGTAAATGTTTCCAATTTTAGGGATTGGTTTCCAGTGGTTATCCACCTATCTTGTAGACCCTCATTTAAAGGCTTTCTCTTAGGTCCAGCAGGCCCCCTTTTCAGGAACTTCTCAGCCAGAAGAGCTTTGCTATGAACACAGGAGAGGCGTGGACGAATAGCAGCCTTGGCATGCCAAATGGTGATACCTCCTCATCCATCATTCCATTTAGACAAATGAAAGATTACAGCCCTATGAGAAAAAGACAAGCATAGCCACACAATGCTTTGTGCACAAAGTAAATTGCTAGTTTCCTGTGATCTTTCTGACAAGTAAATTACTGCAGAAAATAGCATAGATGGAAGCACAATGATGAAAATGTATAGTCTTGGTCCTTCAAAGGATTTATTAGACCTGAGCTAGGGCTGGGTCTGGAGCTCCCAGACCCCTCAAGCCCATTTACAGACTGGGTCACATACCCTTCATATGCCAGGCTGTGTCCCCAGACCCCTTCACGCAGGCCTGAGCTAGGTAACTGGCCAAAAGGTCCTTGGAAGCCATAGGTTAGAAAGCATGGCTGTGCTGGGCGGATGCCCGAGGCCAACACCCATCCACCTGCTTCACTAAAACTCCTCTCTCTCTCTCTCTCTAAACAACCTAAGAATAGCAACAAAACTAAAAAGATACATTGTTGTGCAGACACACTAACTACACACACACACACACACACACACACACACACAGATACATTGTTGTGCAGACACACTAACTACACACACACAGGATTTGCTTAGAACAGATGCTGAACCACACCCAACTGGACCCAAGGTAAGCTCCCTGACCAAGCTATTGTATTTTCCCAAAGCCTAAACCTTTAAACATCCTCTGAAGGCTGTATGAACCACTGCAGAAGGCAGGAAAACTAAGGTTTTATCGGCTAAGTCAAATGGAGCTGAGTAGGGAAAGGTATTGAAAATAATACAGGTAATAAGTCACAAATATCATGAATTTCTGAGCTCCAAATTCCTCAGAGAAGTATCTTAAAGTTAACAGAATTCTTAAAACTATAGGATCAAATGGGGTTTTTAGCAAGACTCAGTGACATAAAATGACCAACCGAATACCTACAACGCTGCATGGTGAAGCTAACACTACCATCCTCATACTGCAATCTGCTAAATTTTCCACTAAAGTAGGGATTTCTTCTAGAAAATCTTACAGCTGTAGCCAATAAAGCATGTAATGAGAAGAAATGGTCCCAATCCAGATCAATTGGTATTTTTTGTGATCTTAGGCAAGAGGCATACACTCTTTGGGCAGAGAGAGGGTGTGGAGGGGACCAGGCACTCATGAGTGGCAGTAGGGGGCGTGAGTACTTGAGTAGCATAGGTTCAAGACTGTATTCATAATTTTATATTTAAAACAATAAAAATAACTCTTGCTTATAGAATAAAAAGTGCAGAAAGAAGAATTCAGCCAAATTGGCATATATTAAATACATTAAGAAACACAGGAATAAAATGCTAAAATCTTTTCCAAAGCTAATTGCCTCTGTGGTCCCAAGCGACTGGTGACAATTCCTTCTTGTTTATACAGTGCTGCCTCAGTTTCCACTTCTTTATTGTAGTTGCTTTGTTACTGCATTGTTTCCCCTGTGGGGAAATTGATCTAAGAACATAAAATCATTGACAGAGTTTCAGATGCCAAACATATCACACTTCTTTGATTGTATCTAAGTACCATAACTTAAATTCTGTTCAACAAACATCTTTGTGCTCTACTATGTACATAAGACTTTGTCCCTGACTTTGGGGATGTATAGCACAGTGCAGAAGACAGACACACTATTAGAAAATGACCTTTGGGACTATACTTAGCTTTAGGTCTCATGTCTGTTTGTGAGCTTTTATCCCAAATAATCCTACACACTGAGACATTTGGGGAGAATGTACACACACACGGTAAGGGAAGAAACTCTTCTCATGTGAAAGAGCAAGCCAAATGAACATTCTTGAAAAGGTTAAATTCTTTGTGCCCTTTTCTGCAAGCTATTTATTTGAGGGGTAGAGGAATCTAGTGCTTTCTTGATGAGAATGAATTTTTCCTATCTGATTTGGTCGATAAGATAGCAATGCCTTATTCTAAGGTGGGGTCTAAGAATTTGCATTTCTAACAAATTCCCAAGTGATGCTGATATTGCAGGTGCAGGAGTACATCTGAGAGCCCTAGACAAGCACTACACGAAACTGAGATGTTATGTCCATGTAAGGATACATAAAAACTTTTCCAGGGGTACTCAGGAGTGGTTTTAATAAGATCAATTTCCAGATCCTCAATTTCTATATTAATCTTCCCTAATTAATAAAGTAATTTATATGAGAATTCACCAGTGGCTCTACTTTCCCACATTCCCTATTCTAATTGTTTTTCTCCAACTTTACAGAAGAAAAGCATTACCCTTCCCATGAGGAAAAAGTTCAAAGAAATAAGTTACATTTTTATTTAAAAATTTCCTCCATTTTAATCTATTTATTCGTGTGAATGAATTTTCTTAATTCAACTATTTAAACAAAATTGTGACAGTATTTAGGATGAAATCTATCTTATTCCAGCAATGACTAATATTTATTCATGTATCCACTAACCCACTATTTAAAGAAAGGCCAACTCCTTCTCATTAAGTGATACATTTCAATAAAACTTCCCTCTTTATGATTATTAACTAGTTGTTAGATATTTTAACATATTTATTTTGTTTTGATCAACTGTGTAAAAAAAGTAATTGTAATAATAACTCAATCAAGAAGAAAAATGTTAACACTTAGGCCTGTGGTTATAGAAAATAAAAATAAAATTTCAATGTAAATAAATAGTATAGCAGCATATAAATATAAGATTATGAATAAAAACTTTCAAACATGAATATATTAGGATAAAATGCTGAGAGAAAGTAAAATGGAACAGACAGGTCATGAAAAAATAAAACCGTGCAATTTCACAGTATTACAAAGTCATTACATAGTTTTAAAATAGATGATAGTGGATATCAACTCACTGTGGTATTTTGATTCTTTGGATATATTTGAAAGGGTAAGTAATATTTCTATTTGAAAATATCCTTGTTTACAAAATGAGAGAAATTACATGTTTTGCAACCGTAAATTTAAGATATAAAATTTAGTCTCTAAAATATGTGGTTTACATCTTTTTTTTTTTTTTTTTATAGATCTTATAGGAGGTACTTCAACAGAAATTTGAAGACCACTTGTTTTGATTGTATTTGTAGCCAGGAGAAAATGGTTTTTCTAAATCAGTCAATTATCAACTATTTATTTTCTTAATTTTCTGCACATTACTCAAATAACTTTCAATAAGTTATTAGATGACTCCAGGGCAGAGGACATCTTCAGTATCTTCAGGGACTGTGTAATCTCACCTGTGTGACACAAAATATGGCCTCCTGCCCTAACTTTGACATCTCCAAGGTTTCCTTTTGCAAATTTCCATATGCCTCCTCTCCATAGGCATATGAGAACAGGGAGAAGAGCCAGCAACTTCAGGGACTGTGTAATCTCACCTGTGTGACACAAAATATGGCCTCCTGCCCTAACTTTGAAATCTCCAAGGTTTCCTTTTGCAAATTTCCATATGCCTCCTCTCCATAGGCATATGAGAACAGGGAGAAGAGCCAGCAGTGTTTGGAATTTTGTGTCTTGGGTGCTTACTCTTTATGCCATTTCTACCCTCCTATATTTTCCTGTTTTTGGTTGCTATGTGCCAGTTTGATTGACTATCACCATATTCATTTTCTCCAGGATTTGTTAAAACTTGTCTCTGACATTCCACTGGCTTAAAAAGTCTCTCGGCTCGTGAGTTGTACTTGAGAGTGTCCCCACAGCATTTCGCTGGCCCTCTCTCCTTATCATCAACACCAGAGGCCTCACAACATAGAAGCTTATTGGGTGTACAACAGTAGGGTCGGAGGTAGGGGCAGCTTTTCCTGTTATCATCAATTTTTAATGTAGAATATCTCGTATACATGAAAATTACAAGTGACTAAATTTTTTTTTTTTTTTTGTCTTTTTCCGTGTCCGGCAACGGATCGCAACCCTCAGTGTCGCCCCCGTACCGGACCGGGACC
>NW_007729086.1:25976-27695 GCF_000696425.1 Galeopterus variegatus
GCGGGAACCGGTCTGTATGTGGGATCCGAACCCTTGGCGGGAGCGCTGCCACGCTTCCCAAGCGGCGCACTACAGCAGTGAGCCACCGGGCCGGCCCGTGACTAAATATTTTTTTAAAAATCTTCCCAGATTCAAAGTCAATATTAAGGTGGGATTCAGCCTTCTTCCACTACTTACCACAATTAAAACTTTTATGTTTAAAAAATCACTATCATATATTATGAAAATGCATTCTGTGTTCAAGAAAATCATTAGGAGACTAGAAGATTAATGATAACCTTGAAAGAATACCTCATATGAATCAGTAAAAAAGGTTAATTTCTTGTTTTTATTTTTAACACTAATATTTGTCTTCCTTTTTATTGTATATATTTAAGGTTTACAACATGATATTTTGATATATAGTGAAGTAATTACTACAGTCAAGCAAATTACCATAGCGATCATCTCATCTTTCTGTGTGTGTGAGACAAGGGTACCTAAAATCTACGCTTCTGGAAAATTTCCAGTATACAATACAGTATTATTAACTATAGTCCTTATGTTGTATATTAGCTCTCTAGATTTATTTATCCTTTGATAAATAACTTTGATCTACATCTTACCATTTCTCCAGCTCCACGTGCTCCCTTTCCCCAACCCCTATGCCTCTGCCCACCCCCCCATAACCACCATTCTACTCTCTGGTTCTGGGTATTTGAAGGGTTCTTTTATTTTGTTTTGTTTGTAGATTCCACATATGAATGAGATCATGCAGCACTTTTCTTTCTGTGTCTGGCTTATTTCACTTAACATAATGTTCTCTAGGTACATCCATGTTGTGGCAGATGGCAGGATCTCTTTTTTAAGGGCTGAATAATATTCTATTCTGTGTGTGTGTGTGTGTGTGTGTGTGTGTATGGAATGGAATATATATATATATATATACTACAATTTCTTTATCCATGTATTCATCAACACACACTTCAGTTGTTTCCACGTCTTCACCATTTGGAATAATGCTACATTGAACATGGGAGTGCAAATATCTTTACAAGGAGGTAATTTCATTTCCTTTGCATATACAAGTGTAACCAAAAGAGGGAATGCTGGGTCATATGGTAGTTCTATTCTTAATTTCTTTAGGAACTTCCATACTGTTTTCCACAGTGCTAGGCCAATCTACACTGCTACCAACAGTGCACAAGGCCTCCCTTTTCTCTCCCCTCACCAACACTTGTCAAAATACAAGTGATATCTCCTTGTGGCTTTGATTTGCATTTTCCTGATGATTAGTGATGTTGTGCACCTTTTCATGTATTTTGGCCATTTTTATGTCTTTGGAGGAATGTTTATTCAGTTTGCCCATTTTAAAATCACGTTATTCAGTTTTTTTGCTATTGAGTTGTGAGTTCCTTATGTATTTTGTTTATTAACTGCTTATATGATTCACAAACATTTCCTCCCAATGTGTAGGCTGCCTCTCATTTAAACTGTTTCCTTTTCTGTGAAGATGCTTTTTGGTGTGCTCTATCCCTGCTTGTTTATTTTTGCTTTTGTTGCCTGTGCTTTTGGTGTCATCCAAAAATCCATTGTCAAAATCAATGTCAGAAAGCTTTTCCCCTATTTTCTCTTCCAGGAGTTTTATTGTTCCAGGTCTCTCATTCATTCTGAGTTGATTTTTGCATATAGTGTAAGAGTCCAATTTCATTCTTTTGTGTGAAGATTCTAGTTTTCCCA
>NW_007729086.1:28549-42959 GCF_000696425.1 Galeopterus variegatus
CAATTTAAATATTTATTCTTCTATGGATTATGCTTTTACTATCATATCTAAAAAAAATCTTTGCCTAACTGAAGTCTACAAAGATTTTTTTCCCATATTTTATTTTCAAAGTTTTATAGTTTTTGATTTTACAATTAGGTTTATAATCTATTTTGAGTTAAATTTCATATGTGGTGTGTTATATAAATTGAAGTTCTTTTTTTTCCCAGTACCATTGAAAAAATTCTTCTTCTTCCACTGAATTGCTTTGCCTTTCCACCTTTTTCAAAAATGAGTTGTCCATATATGTGTGAGAATATTTTTGGACTTTCTGTTTTGTCACACTGATCTATTGGTCTGTCATTATATACCGATATTGCACTGTCATAATTAGTATGGCAATAGGTTTTAAAATCAGGTAGTATTAGTCCTCCAACTTTATTTTTCCCTTTTCACGGTGGTTTTGTCTATTCTAGAGCCTTTGCATTTCCACATGAAATGGATCAGACTTCTCAGTTTTCAGTTTCTACAAAATGCTTGCTGTGATTTTAATTGGTATTTGGTTGAATCTATAAATAAATTTCAGAATAATTGACCTTTACAATATTGAGTATTCTGTCCCTTGAGCAAGATATATCTCTCAATTTATTTGCATATTCTTTAATTTCTGTCAGTAACATTTATAGTTTTCAGTATACAGGTCTTGTATCTCTTTTTTCAAATTTATCCCTTAACATTTCATAAATTTTGTGCTTTTAAATTATATTGCATTTTAAATTTAAATTTTTTTATTTCTTATTGCTGGTATATAAAATTATAATTGACTATGTACATAATTTATCCTACATTCTTGTTAAACTCCCTTACTAATGGATCTGTAACATAACTAGAGCCACTTTAGACAAGCCCAAGTACAAAATGGAGCCACCCACCTCCACCCCTCCCCTCCCCTCCCTTCCCCTCTTCTCTTTATAAGAAGCCTTCTGACTTAAACAGAAACCCCTTTTGCTTCCACAAGGATGAAGATCTCCACCCCGATCCACATTACCATAATGACCCTCCTTGATGATATCAGCCAGACCTTGGTGCACTATATAAAGCTCTACTACCTCCACACCTGGTGCTATCCTCTTTTCAGGGCAGCCCTGGGCTGCCTGCCACTTTGAGCATAGCCCAGCAGATTTTCTTCCTTTAGTAAAACTTGAACAGTACCCGGCATCTCGGCTCACTTTCTTTCATTATGGTGCTGAAACCTGGGAAGGGTTTTGGCCAATGTTGTGGATGATCCCCTCTCTCTTGGAGTGATTGGCCCTTGGCTGCCCTTCCCAGACCTGCCGAAACCAGATGCCTCCAGGACTCTCTACTTTTGCCATTTCAGACCAACACATCCAACACCAGCTTTAATTCAGGGTGAGTCAGTGGGTCTGTCCTGCCTACTTCTGTGGGTTCCCCCAACTACTCTCTATGACTTTGGTCTCTACGAAGCCTAGGCACCTGGTCAAGGGAACTCTTCTCATGCTCCCCAGCTACTGAAGGATGCTTCATTAGTGGGTCATGGCAAGAAGGTGGACAGCAGAGAGGACGCTTTCTGTTGGCATGCTTCTTCTACCTGGACTGACTACCTTTCTCACCCTCTAAATGGGATCCCCACAATCTAAACCTCCACACTCTATGCCCTTGGTCTGTCTCCTGGCCAACTTCTTGGCCTCCAGGGAGACACTAAACCTAAACATCTCATTTTCTACTGTACTCTGTGCTCTACACCTCTGGGCCACTTTATGCCTCTGGGCTGTCTCCTGGCCAGTTTCTTGGCCTCCAGGAAGACATTAAAACTCAGACGCCTCATTACAATGGATCCCAGTGGCCACAAGATGGCACTCGATTTAGACACTGACCAAAATGGCAAAAGCTGTAGAGATTCCTTGTTCAGGCCTTTTCCTACCTCTGAATGCATTCTTCTATCTGTCAAAACTGTCCTATGGGTCAAATTCTCCTAGCTCATACTCAACCTCTCCTTCCAGACTCGGATCAATCTTCTGATCTGTCAGCCCTCCACATTTCTCTCTCTTCCCCACACCTGGCCTCCAGACGCTTGTCCTCAACCCAACTCCTCCCCTTCTCCCCCTTCGCCAGGTAACAACTCCACCTCAACTAAAATCCTTTTAGATTTCCATAATTCAGTTCATATAGGCTATGAACTCCTGCTATGCCTTCCTCAGCCCTTATATTACTCTCCCCACAAAAGGTCACACTATCTTCTAACCTTAGTAGATACCTTTTCAAATTGGTTTGAGGCTTTTCCCTGCATTTCAGAGGATGCTACAGCAGTAACACATGCTGTCACCTCAGAAATCATCCCTCGCTTTGGCCTACCCACCAGTCACTCATTCACCTATGGGCTGTCCCCTGCAAGCCCACAGGCTTCAGCCTCCTTGAACTTATGTATGGTAGGCCCTTCACTCTCACACCTCTCCCTTCCACCTCATTGCCTTTAGGCCAGTATCTCCCTACTCTTTCACTCATTAGGGATCTTAGGGAACAGGCCAACCTTATATTACCTCATCCTTTTGCCACCACCCCTTCTGAGTCGGGGACAGCCAGTGTGTATTAAAACCCAAATCCCAAAGCCTCTCTTGCCATGTTGGGAAGGGCTTTATACAGTACTTCTTGCCACCCCCATGGCAGTAAAAGTACTAGGAAAGGCCCCTTCGTATCACTTATCCTTGGTAAAACTAGCACCTGAGACTTTACCCAAAGAATCTGTTAACACCAAGCCAGAGGGGTCCCTCTGCTCAAACCCAACCTGACATCTCCTCAAACTTCGTCCATTTTAGGATCCACAAGACTGAAAAAGTCCAGGACCTCCACTCTTCCTCCAATCCCAAAAGAAGGTTGATCTTTTCCCTGGCGATTATCCTCTCACTCTTGCACACCTGCTTCACATCCCTCACACAAGAGCTACTATTACACTATCTGTTCTAGTACTTGCTACAGGACTGGCAGCAGCTGCCCCCAAAGGTTGTAACATTATAGGAAGATTTCTCCTGGCACTGCTTTACCTCTTATCAGTAGGATGTTTCCTGGCAATGTCATTGTGGCAATGTGCCCTTTAAATTCTTTTGGTTCACTAACCCTTCGCATCCTTCCTGTGTTTTTCCTCCTGTCTCAATGCTCCCCCTTAACTGGAACATGGAGGTTCCAGGTCTGCAGGGATGATGCAGTCCTCAGTGAATCAGACTGGTCCCTGAGCGACTCATCTGTCTCCCACTTTGTGAGAAATTTTTTTGTGGCCACCTGTCAATGCAGCCCGCAATGTTTCCACAAATGTCTCTTCACTGTCCTCAAATCTCTCCTCAGTGGGGGCTGTCAGCGTTATGTGGGGCCTGCCCACACTCTCCTTACTAACACTAAATGCTACCACTCACTTACCCCCTCTTCATCCATGCCTTAAAACTGGAATATATTTCCTTTGTAAAACTACATTCTCCTGTTGCCTGCCCCCCAACATGATTTCTTGCATATTCTTTTAAGTCATCCCTGACATCACCCTCCTGACAGAGGGGACTGAGACTAACTTAGGCCCCCCTCTGAGGAAGTGCCCCCCACTCCCATAGGGCACTAATTGTACCTATTTAATTGGGGCAGGGATCCTTCCTGCAACTGGGACTGGCATAGCGAGCCCTGCTACTGCCTCTCAATTCTATCAAAACTCTCAAAAGAACTAAACATAGACAGCATCTCCTCCCTCCAGCGACAGGTCACCTTACTCACGACAGTCACTTTGCAGAACCGTCAGGTGCTTTACTTCCTTACAGCCAAGAAGGAAGGCACCTGCCTCTTCTTGGGGAGGAATGCTGTTATTATGTAAATGAGTGTGGGGTGATCCAAAACAACTTAAACCATTTCACTGAACCCTTGGATATCCTGGCTTATGCCCCTACTAGGACCCCTAACTGTGCTGGGACTCATCCTGCTTTTTGGTCCCTGTCTCTTTTGGTGTTTCTCTAATTTCTTGCAGGACTGTATACAGGCATTCACCAACCAAAAGGTCACCGAATTGTTCCTGGGAGGACAACAGCCCCTCAGGATCAGTGACTCTTCCCTGGAAGAATACAGCCTCCCCACATGAAACCAATACCCTGCCACCTAAATCTTTTATTTTTTCCATATCTCTTCCCATCTCCAGCAGGAAGTAGCTTCAGAAGAATGACACCTCCACCCTTTTCCCCTTTTTCCTATACTAAAAAGGCAGGAATAATAGATCTGCAACATAACCAGTGCCACTTTAGACAAGCCTAAGTACAAAATGGAGCCACCCATCTCCTCCCCTCCCCTCCCCTCTTCACTTTACAAGGAGCCTCCTGACTTAAATAGAAACCCCTTTTGCCTCTGAAAGGATGCAGTTCTCCACCCCATCCACATTAGCATAATGACCCTCCTTGATGGTATCAGCCAGACCTTGATGCACTATATAAAGATCTACCACACCTGCACCTGGTGCTGTCCCTTTTTCAGGGCAGCCCTGGGCTGCCTGCCACTTTGAACACAGCCCAGCAGATTTTCTTCCTTTAATAAAGCTTGAGTGGTACCCAGCATCTCGGCTCACTTTCTTTCACTTACTAGCTCTAGTAACTTTTTAAAGATTCTGTCTGATAATGTATGTTGGAAAGATGTTAAATGTGAATAAAAATAGTTTTACCATTCTTTCTTTCCAATCTGAATGCCTTTTATTTCTTCTTCTTGGCTTATTTCCCTGGTTAGAACCTCCAATACAAGTTTTAATAGAAGTTGTGAGATCCTACATCCTTATCCTGTTGCTGATCTTGGAGGAAAAGTGTTCAATTTTTACGACTAGGTATGATGGCAGCTGTAGGTTTATCACAGGTACCTTTTATCAGGTTGAGCAAGTTCTCTTTTATTCCTAGTATGCTGAGAGTTTTTATTATGAAAGGATGTTAAATTTTGTCAACTATTATTTTGGCATATATGAATATTTTTCTTTTTTAGTTTGTTCATATGGAGAATTACATTGATTTTCATTTTTATTGTATTTTTTTATTATTATTTTTTAATATTATTATTATTTTTACATTCCATAAAGTTGTTGTGGATCAGTTGGGAGGGAGGGAGAGAGGGGAAATTTTTTAATATTGTTATTATTTTTACATTCCATAAAGTTGTTGTGGATCAGTTGGGAGGGAGGGAGAGAGGGGAAAGGGGAAGGAAATGGGATGGAAAAAGGAGGAAGGAGGAAGGGAGGGATTGAGGCCTGTGGCACCCCCCTTTTTCCCACAGGGACCAAGGGATTTCCAGCAGTGGCTTGGTCATTGCCAGGATGGGTGCAGATGTCAGGGAGGTGTGGCAAAATCCCTTTCCCCCCACCACCCCAGCTTGGGAACCAGGAACCCTTCTTGCTGCAGCTTGGGCTGGTTGTGGGTGTCAGGGGAGTGTGGCTGAGGCTTTTGGCCCCCTACCACCCTGGCTCAGGAGAGCCCAGGGCACTTCCTGTGGCAGCTCAGTGGCCATCGCTGGGCTAGTTGCATGTGTTGGGGGGCTGTGGCTGAGGCCCTCAGTCCCACCCTTGGCATTCATTGCATGTGTCAAGGGATATGGCTGAGGCCCCTGGCCCTCCCCCTTTTCTGGCTTGGTATCCAGGGGACTTCTGGTCCTTCTAGGTGTTATAGGTGAAATGAGACCTTTACTAATTAATATCAAAATTTACCTTTGGTTGTGGGTACTTTGTATTTTCTTTCAGTTCTGTGTTGGATTATTTGCTGTTCCCACCACTTAAACTCTACACTGAAACTAATTTGTTGTCCTTTGCTTCTAAAATGGGGGAATTTCCTGTGGGGACCAGTACTTGAGCTCTGTGGTTGAGCTAAATTGCTGCTTTGCTGCTGATTCCCTAGGGAAGGCTTCTTAAACTCTACACTGAAACTAATTTGTTGTCCTTTGCTTCTAAAATGGGGGAATTTCCTGTGGGGACCAGTACTTGAGCTCTGTGGTTGAGCTAAATTGCTGCTTTGCTGCTGATTCCCTAGGGAAGGCTTTTTGTGCAGCTCATATTTTAATGGTTGACTTCATAAGTATGGGTCTAGTCAGATCCGGTACACCTGGGTTGTATAGAAACTCTGGTCTGGGCCTGAGTCTTTTTACTAAACTGCACACCATGCAATTCTATATTCCTGGCCAGTCTCCTCTGAGTGGTCTTATGCTGACTGGGGGGCAGATCAGCTGTTCTTGCTGTGCCCCAGTGTTCCCCCCGTGGGCCCGTCTCCCCTTCTGCTTGTGCTCCAAACACTTCCCATGGGATAGGCCATGCTCTGGTCCTTTGTGATGACTCACTGACCTCTAAGTGGCTCCTTTTTTCCAGTTGTGTGGCTCCTTGCTCCTGTGTGGGTCCACAGGAACCCTAAGAGTGGTCTTTCTGGCCTGAGGGCCACCAAGGCCCTTTTCTCCCCTGCTACCTCCCAGCAACTTCATCCAAAGGGCACAGCAGTGGCTTTTGCCAGCTTCTGCTCTGTGCACTCAGCAACTCCAGCCTGGAAGCAGCTGGGATTCAAAATGGTCAGAGTGGTCCTTTCTTTCTCTCATCGTGGCTTTTCTCACCTTTGTGCACTCCATAGGTTTCTCCTCCTCTTCCCCTGATCTCTAGTGGCTCCAGCTTGGCTGTTTTTTGCTTTTTTATAGTTGCAAATTGGTTGATTTGTGGGGGAGAGTGACGCTGGGGACCGCCTATTCCGTCATCTTGACCGGAAGCCTCTTTACTGTATTTTTATTAGTTCAAACTATTTTAACATTTACTTGTACATATTTGTGGGGTGCAGTATGTTGTTTCACTACATGTATATACTGAACCATTGTCATCACTTAGGGTAGATAGTACATTGACTGATTTTCAAATGTTAAACTAACTTTGCATTCCAGATGAATACCACTTGATCACAATGTATTATTCTTTTTATTTATTGTTGGATTCAACTTAAAAATGGGCAGCAGTTTTGAACAAGCACTTCATCAAAGAAAAGTTACAGATAGTAAGTAAGCACATGAAAATGTGTTCAACAATATTAGTCATTAGAGAAATGTAAATTAAAATTGCAATGAGATACCACTTCACACCTATTGTAATGGCTAAAATTAAAAACAAACTACATGAAATGTTGACAAGAATGTAACTGGAAATTCAACACTGCTGATGAGAATACAAAATGGTACAACCTCTCTGGAAAACTGGCAGTGTCTTAAGTTAAATATACACGTACCATATGAGCCAACCATTCTACTTCTACATATTTATCCAAGAGAAGTGAAAATATATGTCCGTACAAAGTCTTGTACATCAGTGTTTGTAAAAGTTTTCTCTATAATAGCTCAAAACTGGAAACAACCCAAATTTCCATCAACAAATGAATGGGTAAACTGTTTTATATCCATACAGGGGAATATTACTCAGCAATATAAAGGAATGAAATATTGATATATGTCAAATCGATGAATCTCAAAATAAATTATGACAAGTGAAAGAAGCTAGACAAGAAAAGGAGTACATACTATGAAATATCATTTTTTGAAATGAAAACTAGGATATAGTGACAGAAAGAAAATCAGTGTTGCTTGTGACAAAGAGCAGTAGCAGAAAAGAGTATACAAAAGGACAAGAGGAACCTTTTGGTGGTGATGGGTATGTTCATTATCTTGATTATGGTGATTTTTCACAGGTCAGAAGTACACTTTAAATATATTCACTTTATTGTATGTAAATTGTAACTCAATAAATCTGTAAAAAAGGTTAATATTCTTAATCTATAAAGAACTCATCATTTGTGAGAAAAATACAAACAAATAGAAAAACTGTAAAAGGACATGAACAAGAAATTCTTCGAAAATGAGAAATGTAAATTATTAATGCACATTTTTAAAATGCAACCTCTCATAATTACAGAAATTTCAATTAAAACTAGATATCTATTTTTCATTGAAATAGCATTATTAAAATATAACAATAACTTGTGTTGGAAAGAATGCTTAATGAAACAGCTTTCTAACAAGTCTCTTTCAAGAGTGAAAACTGATACAACCTTTCTAAAGTGCGGTCAGGCAACATATACATCAAGAATGCCAAAAGCAATCAAATCACTTGACCTCAGTATTTCCACTCCTTGGAATTTATCCAACAGAAATAACCAAAAACCACATAAAGATTAATGTAGCAAAGGCTCAAAATATTGTAACTTCTCAGCAGAATTTTGGAAATAGATCCATATTCAAAAACAGTGGGTTGCTTAAAGAATTTAGGATATGCCTAAATCACGAAATGTTGTTTGGTTCAGTTAAGTTAATGCTTTCAAATAATACTTAATAATGTAAAAACATATTGGATGCAATATTTAGAATCTACGCATAGGCATGCAGTCTGGTTCCAATACTGGTTCACATTCATAGGTAAACACACACACACACACACACACACACACACACCTTTTATGATTAGAAGTAAATCTATTGTAATGTTCCAAGATGTTATTTTTAGCCAGTGAGAAAACATGACATGATTTTTTATATTTTCTCTATATTTTTCTATTCCCATATTTTTATCATAAAATATTAATTTTATACAGATATAAATAAATGATGAGAGAAATAATAAATAATGTTTGTTTCCCTTCTATCATCCATATATAATCAGGCTTGAGTATGGAATGGGGACATGAGGGACTGTGATCAGGAAGACTGTGGAAGAAAAGATTGGGATATTTCTTTTTCCCAGAGGACTAAAATAATCTTTGTGAGAAAATTAACATGCACAATTATATACAATGCCATTTTTTCACCATATTGGCCTTACCACACCCTTTTTATAGGGTTTTCTTTTGCCTCATTTCAAAGGATATGAAATCTGGTTTGGGGGTTTTCTTTAAGGGAGCTGGAATGATGCTTTTTGCCCCCAAGAAAGTTAGCCAGAACCAGCCAAGAAGAAGGAAATAGAGGCAGAAAATAGAAGTGATGAAAAAATTTTAAGATGAGAGCCAATAAATTTACTTTGTTCTGGAAGTAAAGGGAGGAACCCAAAGAAAGGAAGAAGTCAATGACGGATGGCAGCAGTTGTGGAAAGATGTTTGATCAAAACGGGAAATGGTAATCACCCATATCATGAGGTCTTCCTCCCTGCTCCAGAAACAGTCCATTCCAAGTACTGCTTTGGTCCACTGAGATGAGCAAGATTGGCTCTGAAACTGGCAAACTCTAATTTCCCTGAGAAATAATTCTAGGTCTTTTGACAATTCTGAATTATGTCACCCGTTAAGGTTTGGTGATCTTTACCATACATCTTATTTTATGGGCAAGTTAATCAGAACTTTCTGTAATTATAAGTCCATATTCTCCATTAATAGTCTTTTTTTTTTTCTTACAAAGCAGTACAACATTCTTCTTTCCCTCCCTTATATGACCCTGATTTTCGTTGGAGGAATTATTTACTACAGCTTTGATGTAAATGTTTAAATCTCATATTTGTGGAGGCCCCTTTAGCTCCTTCACTAATCTCAGTGATTGGCTTTGACAGCATTTGTCTAAGAGATAAATTGTATACTACATATTTGCTGGTGTTGAACGATCTGACACATCCTTGCTTGTCAAGGCTAAGCCATGAATTTCCAAGAATGGACACAAACAAATTCAAATCTTTCGATCCTTGATTGTTTTGTGTGACCATTTTAGCTCCTTCCTGCTATGGTTCCTCAATGGCTCCTGTCACAGGTTTCAGCTCTGGTGTTCAACACGTTGCGTTTCCACAGGGTTCAGAGTTTCAAATATTCAGATAGGTGATTATATCATGATTACACCTCTCCACCTTTTACTTTGAGCTTCTAGAACACATAAGGACTGATAGTATTTCCTGTCAAAAGAACAAAATAATGTGACTACTAATTTTAGTAGTTTATATTTCAAAGCAACTCTGTAATAAACAAATTTTAAATGGCTTAGAAAAGAATGTTATATACACAATATTTCCAAAAAATCTAAATTTTTGAATGCTTATTATTGGACTTTGTACTGAGTACCCAGCACAATGCACAATAATAGAGACACATCAGGAAATATCATTGTGAAATTTCTAACCACAGGGGACAAAGTAGAGACTATACACCTTTCCAGAGAGAAAAAAAAAAAAATGTTTATATACAAAGGATCAGGAATTAGAATGGCTTTGGACATCTCAACATTAACTAACAGGAGGTGGAAGACAATGAAACAGCACTTTCAAAATTCTGACTGAAAACTATTTATAATTGGAATTCTATACTCAGCCAGACTATCAGTCAAGCCTGCAGGTATAACGAAGATATTTTCAGACTTTCCAGGTCTTAAAAAATCTACCTTCTCTGCACAATTCCCTAAAAAGCTTTCTAATAGTTTCTTCCACTAAACCAAGGAGGACAAAGAAGTGGGTTCCCAGCCAGGAGAGAGGCAAGGAGATTCCATTAATGGTGTCCCCACAGAGCAGCTATGCAGTAGGAGATACTAGCCTAGACTGGAGCAGCTGAGAAGCCATTGCAGAAGTTTCTTCTATAAGAAAATGTTGGTTGACCACCTGATATATCTGAAAATACTGAGAGAGGATTTCAAAAAATTGGAGGAGAGTTTGGAGTTTAATTACTGATAAGTATACAGAAAACTAAGAAGGGCAGAACAATGATTAACTCTGGGGAAAATAATTTTTTTAAAAAATTAAAGTTAATCAAGGTATACTATATAGATCATAATTATGCCAACACTAACTACTGCTCCAACCAAATTAAGACTTAACTATATTAGAAAATAGGGGACAAGAAGCAGGCATGAGTGGCAAGTGGAATGGTACAAGAAAGTTAAATTCTTATCTTTTACACTGAGAAATCACTAAGATAAGGCCAAAGAGTTAAAAAATCAACAGAGCAATAAGCAAATAATTTAGAGATAAGAAGTAACAGAAAAAAAGGGCAAAAAGAGTTGAAAGCGGTTGCCTCTAAATATCTGGGCAGGACGATCGCTGTTTTGCAACATGCCCTCTGGAAATACTTAACTCTTTTAAACCAGGTGCATCAACAACCTATATAAAACTATTAATAAAAACTGAACAAAAGAGGATTGTAAACATTAAAAAAAACCCTGATGCATGTTTTTTGTTTCTCAATATTTCTATTTAGAAACAATTGCCTTGAGCAACTTCTTTGTGTTTTGAGATATCGGATGTGATTCCTGCCCTTGGGTTTTACAGTCTAGTAGAAGTGATATAGAATATACTATTATATAAAGTAGAAAATCTTCAGTGTCATGAGAAATGAACAAAATGTCGTGAAATTCAGAGGAAAGGATATCACATCCAGCTGAAGCAGGCTCAGGGGAGGAGGTGGCATCTGAGCTGTTTCCTAGAATGGGAGACTGTCAAGAAATACACATCCATGGGGCTGGGAGAGGTGGAGAACTCAAGGTGTTTGCATAAGGCCTCATGTGGTTAAGTTTGTTGTAGCTCAGAGCATGTGTAAGAGGAATTAAAGCTGGGAATGCAGGCTGCAAATATATTGTGGAGGCTGGTTCTGCCAGCTTAGAGATTTCTGGAGCTTCAAATGCTTTTCCCATGTACTTTGACCCTTTGTTTTCAGAAATGTAAATCTGCAGGAGGATGGTGAAGTCTAGCTATTGCATTATTCATCACGCATGCTGTCTCTTACAGTTCTTACCTTCTGAATCTTCCCATAGCCCCCAAGAGACTTTACCAGTCCCCCTAATTTAACTTTCATTTCCCAAAGGTTTTTTTTTCATGTTATGCACACCTTTATACTACTGCTCCCCCCCACACACACCCCTCAAAAGTTAGTGAATGCAATGAAAGTAAATACTGTTAGGCTCCTGGATTCTTTTACATTTCTAGTGATTTTTGAAACAGTTTTGATTTTGTACTGGATAGGCAGTGTCAATTTATGAGCATCAGGTGACAAAAAATTCTCATATATGATAGAACAGGCTTGTGGTGAGGCCCTTTTAGTTCTGCCCTTCTCAATTTCCTCTGTTTTTACCAAGTTCTAGAAGGAAAAGCTGACTCTCTGGGTTCATGGAATCACCATCCTGCATCCCTCAACTATAGGGGTATGTCAAAGACTAAATATCTCTTTTAGGGTAGGCTGGGTTAATGTCCCCTTACAGACAGGCAACCTCCATAATACTGTAAGAGCAGCTAAGAAGACAGCATCAGGATACATTTATCTGAGCCTCCCGTATCTCAGACTTTGCTCAGATTTCTATCCAGTTAGGTCCCTCTTTGGCTTCCCCCCAATTTTAAGCTTTGGTTTGTCAACCCGCCCTTAAACATTTCTCAGGATTGTATTGTGAATCCCTTCACTGACCCTGAGATCTGTCCACAAAGTTTACTTCCAGATTATGAATTCAGCTGGACTTCTGATGTTGCAGTGTAGGTAACAGTCCAGCACATCCCAAATTCTTTCTTTTTTTGTAGACAATCTTTGGACTTGGTTGAAATAAAAACAACAGCAGGCTGATTTAAGGGTGATGTTTATGTAACCAGCGTACTCACTGAACAGTGCCCCTCCCTCAGGGGCAGGGCCTTTTATTTTCATTTCCTCCTTTTAGTTTATATGGAGCTCAGCTAAATGTTCGGGGGCTGGCAAACCTACGGCTTCTATCTGTTGCCTCTGGACCAGAATTTGGGGCAAGAGCACTACCATTTAACTACTAATGTAATGCTGGAGCTTCCAAACCAACACCAGGGCCTTTATTAGGATGCAGGCTGAGGAGCAAAATTGATCCAGTCATGGGCTCAGATAGGCGGAGGAGCCGTGGTAGTGGCTGGAAATCTGAGAATAGCTCCATCTAGTTAATACCTGCATCCCAAATAAAAACCAAAGAAATGATGAAACCAAGAAAAAAATGAGCAGAGGAGAAGGAAGAAGGGGAGTGTGTCAAGTGACTGTGTGTCAGTTTCTGGTATAGGAATTTATTTATATTATCTAATTTAATTGCACAAAACTCTATAAAGAGAAAGGAAAGGTAAAAACACTGCTTGAACACTGTATTTGTCCTCTTTTGCTATAATAGAAAACAACACCAAAATCTCAGCTGTTTTTAGTAGCAAACCATGTATTTCTTGCTCTCAAGTCTGCAGGTTGGTGCTGACTCTGCTATGCTCTGCTGGAGTCAGTGATGCTTGGACGGACTCCACATGGCTTCTAATTTTAGGAGAATTCACTGGGGTTTGTTTTTTATGGTGGAGGAGAGAATTTCAAGAAGAAAGAGCAGAATCAAGTGCTACCTGTAAAAGTCTCAGCTCAGAACTATCATTTCCGCTTGCATTTTAATATTCAGAGTTTAATAAGTGTAAATGTTAGAAACATTTTCTTAGACATCTTCTTTTATAATACCATCCTTTGGAAGGGTGGGGTAGGATGAGGTAATGATTAGAGTTGGTCTTAAAAAAAAATTGTAACGAAAATTTTCTTTCCATGCCCTTCTGTTCTCCTTTCATTTTTTTCTTAATTCGTTAGAGGCCCCTGCTCTCTGACCCAAAGGTGGTTGCACATAGTTCCTTGTAGCAGTCTCTTCCCTGTGCCTGCCTCCCTCCACAACAGGAGTGCAAGTCATAGAATGTTCCTCTCTCCAGTACAGTATGGTATCTCCAGGTCATCAGTGTTTCCATCAGAAAGTATACATTTTGAAAGACCCTGGATAATGTGCTTCTTATATAACCATCTGACCCTGGGGCCTAATGCTAAAAGAAGTAAATCTGAGTTGGCAGAACTTTCTGATAACTCTACAACCAAGCACATACACTTCAATTAATCTGTAAGCATGAAAAATGATATAATTCTTGTGAAGGGGGTAAAAGCCCTCTTTTCTTATTCATGGTCTAATGTCAAGTGAATTTTATGCCCTGTTGAAAATAGATGTGCAGTTGCCAGCTGGGATGCCTCTCTACCTTTTTTCCCATGAGATGTTATAATTCTTGTGAAGGGGGTAAAAGCCCTCTTTTCTTATTCATGGTCTAATGTCAAGTGAATTTTATGCCCTCTTGAAAATAGATGTGCAGTTGCCAGCTGGGATGCCTCTCTACCTTTTTTCCCATGAGATGTTTCTTATTTGGAGGAAAACAAAAAAGACTTTTGGTCTGTTAACTCGGGAAAAGCCATTCTACGCATATTGATCGTGAGGAACAGTCACAGAGAGGATGGCTTTCATGAGCTCTTGCAAAATATCTTCTTTCACCCTCTACTCCACTGAAACGGAGGGCTTCTTGCTAAAGGAGATAGGACAATAAGGGACAAGAGAGCGTGACAGCAATGCTTGCTTCCATCTTTCTCTGCTTAATCTGAGTATTAGCTTTCTAGCTAGTAATTTGCAAAATCAGCCTCGTAATTTTGACAAGAAAGAGATTAAT